>NC_079213.1:107120939-107280142 GCF_029633865.1 Lampris incognitus
TTTTGACAGACACGACACACTGTGTTACAGTTCACGTCACGTCACCGTTTGGATCTTAACCACTATGCAGTGGAAATCCTTGAATACAAAGTCAATACCCTGCTTATGATGTCCAACGGGACTAATACATGAGCTGGAAACCAACAGAAAACTGGATGAGGCGATCAGACTTCCTTATCTAAAATATCATCTCAACTCTCATCATCGGCCACTTCTCTGGGGTTGGGTCGCGGTGGCAGCAAGCTAAGTAGGGCACTCCAGATGTCCCTCTCCCCAGCAACGCCTTCCAGCTCCTCCTGGGGGATCCCAAGGTGTTCCCAGGCCAGATTGGACATGTAGTCCCTTCAGCAAGTTCTGGATCTACCCCGGGGTCTCCTCCTTGTTGGACGTGCCCGGAAAACCTCCAAAGGAAGGCGCCCAGGAGGCATCCTAATCAGATGCCCGAAACACCTCAACTGGCTCCTTTCGACGCAAAGGAGCAGCGGCTCTACTCCAAGCTCCCTCCGGATGTCCGAGCTCCTCACCCTATCTCTAAGGCTGAGCCCAGACACCCCACGGAGGAAACTCATTTCAGCCGCTCGTATCCGCAATCTCACCCTTTCAGTCACTACCCAAAGCTCATGACCATAGGTGAGGGCTGGAACGACGACTGACTGGTAAATTGAGAGCTTTGCCTTCCGGCTCAGCTCCTTTTTCACCACAATGGTCCGGTACAACGTCCGCATTACTGCTGATGCTGCACCAATCGGCCTGTCAATCTCCTGCTCCATCCTACCCTCACTCGTGAACAAGACCCCGAGATACTTGAACTCCTTCACTTGAGGCAACAACTCATCCCCAACCCGGAGGGAGCAATCCACCATTTTCCGGCAGAGAACCATGGCCTCAGACTTGGAGGTGCCGACTCTCATCCCAGCCATTTCACATTCAGCTGCAAACCGCCCCAGTGCACACTGGAGGTCGCGTTCTGATGAAGCCAACAAAACCACATCATCTGCGAAGAGCAGAGATGCAATTCTGAGGTTCCCAAAACGGACACACTCCTCACCTTGGCTGTGCCTTGAGATCCTGTCCATGAATATCACAAACAGAATCGGAGACAAGGGACAACCTTGGCGGAGTCCGACACCCACCGAAAACGTGTTTGACTTTGTGCTGAGAATGCGGACACAGCTCTCACTTTGGTTATACAAGGACCAGATGACTTGTAGCAACTGCCCTGGTACCCCATACTCCCGCAGTACCCCCCCCCCCACAGAGTGTCCCAGGGTACACAGTCGTAAGTAAGCCTTCTCCAAGTCCACAAAACACATGTAGACTGGCTGGTCAAACTCCCATGCCCCCCTCAGCACTTCTGCAAGGGTTGGTCCGTTATTCCACGGCCAGGACAGAATCCGCATTGTTCCTCCTGGATCCGAGGTTCGACTTTCCAGCACCCTAGAGTAGACTTTCCCAATGAGGCTGAGCAATGTGATGCCCCTATAATTGGAGCACACCCTCTGCCCCCCCCCTTTTTTTTAGATCCCCCAAAAAAGGGGATCTAAAATATCACTATCCTTGGGTTGGGAGATTATACACATTGTTGCAAATGTTGTGTGTTTATTATGTGGTAAATAGAAAAAAAAACCCTGATTGTTTGCTATAATGAAAACGCAGTACTGGTGTGCAGGTGAGTAGAGTCCAAAATCTTGCTTTTATTCATTCTCGTGTTCATTGGAGTAATTCTGTAAAGTTGCAACAGGCTAGGAACTGGAATTACCCCCCCCCCCCCCAATGCTTGGGACATGCAATACATTCCTTTGTAGGTGATATTAATACATTATTCAAATGTGTCTGTCGACTGATTGTGTGAGTCCATGCATGTGCACGTACGGGCACACGCACACACGTACATACAAATATACACACACAAAAGCATAACCACAAGAATGGTTCAAGGTTTAGGATGTCACACCTTACATGTGCGTGTATGTAGGTGTAAGAGTTACTGTGTGAGGTTTTTTTTTGACACAATACTTGCTGAATACCTGCAACACAAATCCATTGGTAGTTTGACTATTTTTTCACCAAACGAGGAAGGGAATGAGTGCTGCAAGACATTCTAACACATCCTGCTTCACACTACAGGTGCGAATAGGCTGAAAATGAAACGCCACATAATGAGATTGGGCTCGGGTGGGAGGTTTTGGCTTTCTGTGAACTTCACTCTGTCGGCTTCTGTCTTTAGCCTACAGCCCACCACTGCCACCGCTGGCTGTGGTATTAATTATCGACACTGATAACCGCGAGCAAGCAAAGCAACTCTTTGAAAACAAGTTTTACAAGACAAATCCAGTTTATAGTGGAAACTACGACCCCCAGAGCGTTGATACAGGTCCAGGGCTACGTGGACTCCCCCCCCCCCCCCCCCGTGAGGAGACGAATAACTCAAGGCCAAACAAAACAAAAACGTTCTACTGAGACACACACACACACACAGCTTTATGGGAGTAGGAAGTGTGTGGCGGAGGGAGGGAGGACGTACTTGCTGTCTGTTCGGCGGACGCAGCCTCCCGACACGCCCCAGGAAGTGGTGGTACGACTCCATTTCTGCGGCTGAGATCCGCACGGTTGTGTAGGCCGCGCATGTTTACCGCAGTAAGAACAGCGGGATGGCATGGTCTGGTTTCCAACCCTCGCCTGATTTTCCATCTATCTATTTATTTATCTATTTATCTAGCTAGCTAGCTAGCTAGCTAGCTAGCTAGCTAGTTAGGTCTGTCGGCCTTTAACTGACATTTTATCCTCTACTAAAGTGAATCTACTGGCTCTCCAGCTCTCTTTAAAAACACCTCTACACAGCAAAACAAAAGCAGGCCTAGGAAAGGTCAGAACATCAGAGAGAAGAGAGAGGGAGAGAGAGAGAGAGAGAGAGAGAGAGAGAGAGAGAGAGAGAGAGAGAGAGAGAGAGAGAGAGAGAGGAGAGAGAGAGAGAGAAGTGTCATGGGAAAGGGATAGGGAGAGACTAAACCAGAGGTAGGTATGTAGGTAAGTAGATAGATAGATAGATAGATAGATAGATAGATAGATAGATAGATAGATAGATAGATAGATAGATAGATAGATAGATAGATAGATAGATAGATAGATAGATAGATAGATAGATAGATAGATAGATAGATAGATAGATAGATAGATAGATAGATGGATAGAGGGATAGAGGATGAGGGATGGATGGATAGATAGATAGATGGATAGATAGATGATAGATAGATAGATAGATAGATGGATAGATAGATAGATAGATAGATAGATAGATAGATAGATAGATAGATAGATAGATAGATAGATAGATAGATAGATAGATAGATAGATAGATAGATAGATAGATAGATAGATAGATAGATAGATAGATAGATAGATAGATAGATAGATAGATAGATAGATAGATAGATAGATAGAGGGGATAGAGGGATGGAGGGATGATGGATAGATAGATAGATAGATAGATAGATAGATAGATAGATAGATAGATAGATAGATAGATAGATAGATAGATAGATAGATAGATAGATAGATAGATAGCAACAGGGAAAGAGCTATAAACAGCTAAAAAGAGCTTCTCTTTCTCTCAGAGCTCACTGTCAGTCTATCTGCTGTCTCTCTCTCTCCATCCGTCCATCTCCTCAACTCTGTAGTTTGACAGTGACTCTTTTTGTACAGTCCGTGTCCATGAAGAATGCTTCACACAAAATAAATAAAGAAATAGATAAGTAAACAAAATCAGTAAAAAGAAAAATTATCCCCTGAAATGCGGTCACACACACACACGCAGTCACACTGTTTTCCCTCTGGTCATGCTCTCTGTTTGTGTCCAACAGTCCCAGCTTGGTGCATCTAACCTCCCAACGCCCTCTGTTCCTCCCTCCCTCTCCCTCTCCCTCTCTTTCTCTCTCTCGCCGTGTGTCATAATCTCCAGACGTGGACACCAAGCCTATTAGAGAAGCTTTTGCTTATCCAAACCCCTCTGCCATGATGGAGTGACTCAACGCTTGGCTAATTCTTCCTCCGTTTACTGTCACACATGCCACTAGCGTCTGTTTTAAAATCCACGTGCCGCTGCACTGTTGACACAAATTTCTGCTACTTCCCTCCATTCTTATACTGCCACATTTCTGGAATTCCTTACCGAACCATTTGTCACATTGTAGCCTCCATATGTGATCTTCAGCAATGAGACAATGTAGCCTGGCATGAAAAGACCAAAAGGCCACTATACTATACTATACTATACTATACTATACTATACTATACTATACTAAGGGTATTTGCTTATTTTTTCAGCTTTATCTCACTTTATAGTTTCTCATTTTCAATGGGAGAGCAGAGAGTCAGAAGGGGAAGATACAGATGGAAAGTTCTGGTAGGCTACACTCTTAAAGCTGAGGGTCTGTGTGGTAACATCATGTCATGACTGTTCCAAGTTAGATCTTATCGAAAACCCTGTGTACACTCGGCATGAAAACGTGTCTCGAGCATACGCGATAGCGATCCGATTTAGTCAAACCCGTAAAAATGCAAGTGTAAACAGACCAGAGGCGACCTGAAAAAAAAAAGGGATTTCGATCTGATTTCCTGAACCACCTCTGACGTGGTTCGGGAAATCAGATCGAAATCCTTCTTCGAGGCTTCAACCTGGATTTTTACACGATAAGCCAAGCGTGAACAGGACAACGTTGTTTTTTCTCGCTGGAAACACGGAAAAACAATTTCAAAAAAAATCCAACTGTCCACAGGAAAATATGTGCGGGAAGACAACGTTACATTGAAGAGGAACCAAACTGAGCTGCTCTTCGATCAATTCTTGCAGCGCCAAGAAGAAAACTACAATTAAATCCACAGGTTATGGTCATCTTTCCCCGTTAAGTGAGCCGTACACACTATACACACGTATTTTTGCAAAGAGGCCGTTATCTTGGGAGTCACTTACACATAACGGATCCCATGGTGCTGATTGTCTCGGGGCCAGTCCGATCGAGACCAAAACACTCCACACACACAAGGAACCAATCCAAGTGGCACGCCGGCCGTCAGAGAGACATAACAGTCCTGTCATACACAACACACCTAGAGGTTTGTTGAAATTACTGTTGATCCCTCAGGACTCCCCGCTTTACACACCACAGCCGCAATTTGTGTAAGGGTGCATGTCGGTGAGATGCACGCCCTTGGTGTATGTGAGTGAGTTTATGTATGTGTGTGTTTGGGTGTGTGTGAGAGAGCGCGAGAGAGAGAGAGAGAGAGAGAGAGAGAGAGAGAGAGAGAGAGAGAGAGAGAGAGAGAGAGAGAGAGAGAGAGAGAGAGAGAGAGAGAGAGAGAGAGAGAGAGAGAGAGAGAGAGAGAGAGAGAGAGAGAGAGAGAGAGAGAGAGAGAGAGAGAGTGTGCATGAATGTATGCGTTCTTGTCTAGCCAGCAGTCTGCTCAGCTCTGGCCACCGTTTACACAAATATCCTCAACAATGACCCCCCCCCCCTCCCCGCCGCCACACTCACGACACTTCCCTTTTCCTCTGCATGCCTACCTTTCCTTTCATTTTACCCTCTTCTTCTCTCTCAGGTCCCTCTGGTTGTTGTTGGGGGTTTTTTTTTTCAATTTGGATCATTTTTGAATCCATTCGGCCTGGGGCAATGCGTGCACGATGGTAGCAGGTAATGGAGATGAAGGAATGGCATGTGATAAAGGTCATGAGGTCAGATTGGAGGACCACACCCGAGCCGCGAGGAGGCCACAACAACTTGCGGGACAGCCGACAAAGTGCCGATCCATGGAGTACAACCAGGTTCTAGCAGGGTCCGAAATGTTGGGCCGTGGTTCTGTAGTGCGGCAGGTGTAAACGACGATAAAAACTACAGACGGCATCCGGGGGAGCAACCAATAGGGGGCATGCTAGAAAACAACAACATCCTGGTGCGCCAGCATGGTCAGGATGCAAACATCTCAAACAGCTTCAAATGTCCTCTGTTTCTTTTTCATGCAGCTGCAGGTTTTCAATCACGAGACCTTTTTCAACGTCTCCGGACTGTATTTTTTCCAGCGTCATAGGGCACGGTGGGCTTGTCATTGGCCGACATGGGTCGCGGCCTCGTTTTCCCACCCATCACACAATGTAACTCACTTCAACCTGCGCCATCTGACAAGGAAGATAGTCAAGATTTTACCTTTTTCTCATTATACTACATATATATATATATATATATATAAAATAAACGTGCAACACTTATTAAGTACAAATACATTAAGTTACGTCCAGACGGACGTAACTTAATATGTACAACTTGAAAGTTTTCACCCGTTTGCTGGTAGGTGCAGGTGAAAGTTTGTCGACAATTCTGTGCATGTCCTTGACATTGATCCATGGTTAATCTTGCAGGCATCGCGAAAAATATGCCATAACCAATGGCACACGCCAACAAACAAGAAACCGGTATGACCGCTGCAGTAGAAACCGGTGGACTACAGTTATGCACAGAGCCCATTAACCAACGTATTGTAGCAAATTCGGGGGGGAGGGGAGGCAACCACAGGAACTGCCGCGGCTGAGACGCGAACCCGTATCGCCCGCACCGCAGGAGACATCGCTAACCGCTCGACCAAAGGATCAGACCCTTCAGCTAGCGGGTCTACTAATCCATGCACGTTACACTACCCCCTCCTTCGGGGACGCTTAAGCATATCAGCTCCTTCACGCCTCTAGGCACATACGCTTCCGGTCCCCCCCCCATCCCACTTCTGACACCAATGTAGCGAATTCGGGGGGGCAACCACAGGAACTGCCAAGGCCGAGACGCGAACCCGTACCACCCGCGCCGCATAAGACATCGCTAACCGCTCGACTGAAGGATCAGATTCTTCAGCCGGCGGCCAACGTGTCTACTTATCCATGCACGTTACAGTATTTCACATCTGGTCTTTAAAGCGCTTATTCTTAATTTCTTCAATCCTGGTTGATTTGGCGACATCTGGTGGTCATAATAGTTTGTTTTCACGCCGCAAATCTATTATACGTTTTTGAGTCTGTTCGTAAGTCGAATTTCATAAATTGGAATAGTTGCTACAGTTCACAGCGTCAATGAGTCAAATGTTTGTACATATATATATATATATATATATATATATATATATATGTATTTTTTAACCTAAAACGTCATAAATATAATAATGGAGTAGTCATAATAAATGTAACTACAGTACAGTACAGTATTTACATACCCCATTACTCTCCCCTTGTCCTTTATAATTGCCCCGATCGTCGACTGTAGCCTAACGCTTTTCCAATGTTTGTTGGCGTTTCACCTCTCTCTGAACGCTTTATTATGTCCACTTTCGTTTTAATCGTGATCGTTTTCCTTTGAAGCATCGCCATCACGCCCACCAGATTTACCATGATTACGAGGGCAAAAACGCAAAAAATGTTAAGTGAAAACACAACGCACCCAACAACGTTCACGCGACCGTGGCGTTGTTCTCCCTCGGGCCGACGAACCGCCTAAAACGCGCAGTGTTTTGGATGTCGCGCGAGGTAGTCCGTCCGTTCGTTAGTACGAAACATTGCGTGTAACTCGATTTGAAGAAAAATAAAACAATAGGCTTTACGGAGGCCGGTTCGTAAGTACGGGCGTTCGCAAGTCGGGCGTTCGTAACCCGGGGACTTCCTGTATTTGGGTGGGTAAAGCGTTGCCCTTGTTCCTGGACATTGTTGCTCGCTCGCCAGCCTCGTCCCCACGTGAATCCTGCTGCTGCCGGCAACGTCACCATGAAAGCCCCTCTACGAGCAAGGGAAGACCCTGCTTTTCTTTTCTGCACCCCCCCCCATACATTCCCCGACCCAGCTCCCCGCTCTTCCTTCTCTCCCAGAGCCCACCCTTGCCGAACTGACTGTCTGAGACAAACATGCGTCAGAGGCCCCCCCCCGCTGCTTAAAATAGCGCCTTTTCCTCAATAAATCACCATCCAACATGTCTTTGTTGTTGACGCTTGTTTGTCTGGCTGTGCATGTGTGTGCTCAACTGTGGACATGCATGTGAATGAAGCCAATGTGGGACTGTGTGTGTGTGGTCTCGCACAATGGCAATAAAATGTGCATTCCCTTTGTTTGTCCAAGCCGTAAGAAAGCATTACCTTGTCGGCTCAGGAAACAAGCAATGCATGTGCTCGCCAGTGTTGTCGTTAATTTCATTCAGATTGTTTTTCCTCGGCTGCTGCTGCCTCACAGTCTCTATGAAGACCGTCTCGTTCCCAGCAAGCGGCTCGCCTGCAGAGTGTCAGTAGTGGACAGTAGAGTACACAGAGTCAACTGAGCTGTGCAATCAATTCGAGTATAAACACAGCGTTTGTTTGGCAAATCAATGTCTTTTTTTTTTCTTTTTAGGTGTACTGACCATCGATTTGCTCATATTACATCCTGGCAGCAGAGAGAAATGAAAAGGGTAGGACACATAACGAAACTTGATAGGTTTGTTCGCCCTGATATAGCGTATAGTATTCTGCCTGCTACATATAGAAAACAAGCAAGCGGGAGGCAGATTACAGAATCTGAGGGTGTTCGGCGACAAACTGACAGCATAAAATCTATGTATGTATGTTTTTTTTATTTTATTTAGAGATACTTTATTGATCCCCAGGGAAATTGTGCTCTGTGTTTAACCCATCCTAGCTGTGTAGCTGGGAGCAGTGGGCAGCCGCAGTGCAGCGCCTGGGGACCACCTCCAGCTCGTCTCGCCACGCCTCGGTCAGGGACACAGACAGGAGTATTGACCCTAACATGCATGTCTTTTTGATGGTGGGGGAAACCGGAGCACCCGGGGAAAACCCGCCGCAGACACGGGGAGAACATGCAAACTCCACACAGAGGACGACCTGGGACATTGATTTGTGGCCCCATTAAAGTCAGCACAGATTTTAACATTTGCAAAACTTTGTAAAAAATGTTGTTGATCTTTTTGACCGTTGACACATTTTCACAGTGTGTGGGGAAAGTATCACTTCAATAAACAAACAAATAAACAAACGCTGCGTCTGTACTGCAAAACAAAGCCCTTCTGCAACCTTAATATTGTCCCTATCAGATGGACGTTTATTGCAACACAGCTATATCAAATAACACTGGTTTTGTGCAGCCCTGTGCTGAATGATTCCCATAAATGTGCAGTGAGTTTATCATAAACTGTTACATTATTGATCAGGTTGATGGTACAACAAGTCTTTGATAATCAAATGACAAAAAGTTGTCCAACCACCTTGCCAGTTCTAGATATCTCTGCTTGTTGTCTCATGTAACTGCACGTTCACCTACTGTCATCCATTCACATAACATAAAACACACATTCGCCACTCCTAAAGGGCTATAATCCGTTACACGTTGTTGTTTAGTATATTTTCTCAATCCCCCCCCCCCCCGAAATGAATTCCTGGCTACGCCCCTGGTCCCCGGGTGCTGCACGGCGGCTGCCCACTGCTCCTAGCTACACAGCTAGGATGGGTTACATGCAGAGGAAGAATTCCCCCAAGGGGGATTAATAAAGTAGTTTTAAGAAAAGACGGTAGCAGAATCTCAGCATATCGTACTTATTTTTATCCATAGTGACTCCCAGGACAGTCAGCCATTAGCAGATGCATTAAAACTGCATGTTATCACATGGCATTGATCATACAGGTACACAGAAATCATGTTATAGTCAGAGTTCATGTTGAGTGCATCTAGTGTAAGTGTGCTTCAGAGCATCAAGAGGTGGGGAACAGGGGATTCAAAGTACAAAGCAGATGTACTTTGCCACAAGACAGTAAATGGTCAAATTATTTTATTTTACTATTTTTATTTTGTTTTGCTCCTTTATCTGTCCCCGTAGAGCAATTCTTTCTCTGCATTTAACCCATCCTAGCTGTGTAGCTAGGAGCAGTGGGCAGCCGCCGTGCAGCACCCGGGGACCAACTCCAGCTCTTTTTTCCAATGCCTCGGTCAGGGACACAGACAGGAGTATTAACCCTAACGTGCATGTCTTTTGATGGTGGGAGGAAACAGGAGCACCCGGAGAAAACCCACCACAGACACGGGGAGAACATGCAAACTCCATACAGAAAGCACCTGGGATGACTCTCGAGGTTGGACAACCCTGGGGTTCGAACCCAGGACCTTCTTGCTGTGAGGCAACAGAGCTTACCACTGGGCCACCGTGCTGCCAAATTAAGCTTTCAAGTGCATGTAGAAAAAGGGCATGGTAATGTCTTGATGCATGCTCAATAATCTAGGTAAGGACATCACAGAAAGTCGAATCAACTCATGGTATGGGCATAATAGTGCCTATTCCTATTCCTATTCATGGGAAAATGCCACTACAGACATTTTAATGGCTGAGGTCTTGATAGCATCTCCGATTCAAACGCAACTGAAAGACGCGTAGAAAGAACAAGAAATATTATAAAGCAATCACAACAACCAGAACTAAAAGCTGACAAGTCGACTAAACGAGAATGGTTTTAACAACCATCTTGTCCGTCTGTGTGCTCAGCATCAGGTGCAGGGAGGAGGTTTCCATGACATCACTGAAGACATCATCGCTGTGAACATGGCCAGCCAGCCCGGTGGGAATGACCCTCCCTGTCTGGAACCACTCCGACACCACAGACGTGAAACCAGAAATCGGTCCGAGCACTTGCTGAAGACACAGTTCTGCCACAATCCAAATGAACACACACTCACTCTCTCCGAATGAAACGTCTCTTTGAATCACACTCTCTCTTCCCACCCATCTTCCCTGTTCAATTTACAACCCTGCACTGCTGCAGCCTCAAATAGTTATCTCTGTCACTTTCTGTGGCACTAGCGTTATATATATATATATATATATATATATATATATATATATATATATATATATATATTGCTCTCAACACAGCTTGAATAATTGATGGGACAATATGTTCCCACTAGTCGACAGATGTTCACACTTTCTTCTCCAGTTACACTCGGTTGTTAGAAAAGAAGCCTGTCATCACGAAGACAAAGAGCAAATATCCTGACAGGTAGGATGAGCAGAGCAGAGCGGATTAAATCTGGAAAATTAATTACCAACAAGTAATAGGGAATGTATTATCCTCTATCAGTCAGATGTTCCCATATTGTACTGTGCAGAAGTCTCTTCGGGGTTGACGGTACCACATTTGAGCGGTACAAAGACTCCTGCCGTGTCGTCCGGGAAGAACGCTGTTGCGGGTTCGGTTTAGTCCTTTTACGGTGACTCACACCGGTAGCCATACTGTCGTCACAACTAGACACCAGGAACCAACAACCACATTAAATTCACATAAAACCCAAGATAATCGGAGGTGCTAGTCTAAGGTCAGTCATCAGATCCCATCTAATTATCGACAACACTTGGTGGACACACACACACGCCACTATTTCACTGATAGTCAGGATATTTTTAGATAAATTGAGGTTTTTTTTGGAGCTTGCATATGTGGCCCAGCATTCATGATCTGATCAAGAGGAATCTTATTATTATATTTTGACTTCCCTTGTCATACTGCAATAAAAACATTCCATAGTCATTGCTAGATTAACAGCGAATTTTATGTGAGTTAAAGTATTTATGTGATATTTCTGATCTATGTCATAGCTGGAATATGTGCCGGCATGAACTAAGATACTATAACATGTCGCCCTATTGCAGTTGGTTTTTCTGGTCTGTGAAAGGTCTGTTTTGATGGAGTCTGTTCGTCCGTTTATGCCATGATATGTGTGAGTCGGTTCATAAAACGACTACTCCAGATTAAGATGTTAACTGGAACTCCACTCAGAAAGCAACAGACATCTTATAAGTAAGTTATACTACGGCATCACATCACTGAATAAGGCCTCCACAGACTATGTGAAACAACGATGGGGACAAAGAGCCGGACACTGAAATAACTGAGGACACGTGGTTGGATGCCCGGAAAACGCAATCGTCCTCCACCGACTCCTGGTCCTGGAGAGACTTCTGCCGGACAAACCTGGCTGGCTTTTTTTATCACCCCTAAACAGAAGTCCAAACAAACCGGCTCTCAGCTGAGCTGTTGGGGGGAATGTGGAGGAGTCATGGTTGATCACGCTCATGTTTTTTGGTCGAGTCACTCCATTCAGACTTTTCGGGAGGAAGTATCAGTTATCATCTCAAAAACCCTGGGTTTCAGCATCAGTACTACATGCTCACCCTTGTGTCTTGGACATGTCCCTGACGGACTAAGTTCAACTGATGTCTATCTTTTGAAGATCTTACTGGCGGCAAGTAAGAAGTTCCCACTATTGGACTCTTCATCAATATTGTCAAACAATTACATCTTGCAGAACAGATGACTTACTCTGTTCGGCTCCAAAAAGAACAGGGAGAAAAACGGAGGGAAAACGGTGTATTTATTTGGCCAATGAGAAAGATAGCTCATAGTTATCGTTAGTATACTATATATGAGACATTCTACTTCACTGGTTTCTTGATCGCCCCATGACCTCAAGTTTTTTCTGTTCTTTTTTTCTGTTTGTTGTCTGTTTTTTTCTTGTTCTTGTAAAAAGTAATTTAAAAAAAAGTGCTAACTGGAAGATTAGCTATTAGACAAAATAATAATAATCATCATCATAATCATAATAATAAATTAAACTTATATAGCGCTTTTCTAATACTCAAAAGTTGCTTGAGTATTAGAAAAGTGCAATTTATTATTACACTTATATAGTGCTTTTCTAATACTGTGAAGTCAGTGGATTACATTGTATATTATATATAAAATGTAATCCACTCACTGTAAAATCTCCCCTCTTCATCAAAATCAAAATCACCACCCCTTGCTCCTCCGTGGCCTATCTAGACAGCTTTGTAGGTTGTTAGGAAAGTAAACAAGATTTACTATAGGGGCCTTACAGATATTTGTGATGATATTTAGGATTACAGACTGAAATCTACAATTTTTTTTGTAAAGCCGTTCAATCCAGACTATAAGGAAACCCGACAGAAGCTTCCAGAGAGTGTTTCCTTTCTCACGCTATGCCAGGTGTGGACCTGCAATCTCCCACAGTAATACAGACGGAGGCACACATGCATGTCAAACACAGGAACACTTGGACACCAGTCACACACATGTTCACATGCAGGCACACATACATGTGTTCAAACACATCAAATACACACACACACACACACACACACACACACACACACACACACACACACACACACACACACACACACACTGTAAAAAATAGATAGGTTCAGTGGGTTCATGCAGACAGCAGGAGAATAGTTGTTACTCACATTTCCTTACTGTGTCCTTGGTCTTACCCTGGGTTCAGGGTTACAGGGGAGTTAAGGGGAGCCGGCCTCCCAATAAAAGGACATGAAAGTCTGAAGGACATGAAAGCCTACTCTGAGAAATTTTGGGGGAGCTCTGAAACAGCGTCCATTTCTGTGTCACAGGTGATAGATTTTTTATTTTTCCGTACATTAGGGTTCCTGAAATGAATAATAATGGTAAAATATACCAGTGTTGTGTTCATTGGCTCGTTACATTCCAATTCCCGAATACTTGTCTCCACTGTGATAAACGTAACGCTGTGTCTGTCCCTGCTGTGGACCATCCGTGCATGGCGGCGCACTCAAATCACAACGTTTACATCGCCACTTGAACTTATCTCCACTGAGTTGGCTAGCTAACGAGTTAGCTAATGTATGTGGATGGTAAATCGTTAGGAAATGGTGATTTTATCTGGTATTTTCAAACGGTCTGTGGATGAGTAGTCAGTATGTCAAAACAAGTCCCCAGGCCCCTGTGGTCGCTTCTGATCTAAGGTAAGAATCAGGGGATTACTTGCTTGAGTTGTGCGTTTGTGAGGACTGGCCCTAGTCCTGTTTACTGTTGATGTTTGTTGTGATTGTTACTTGATTCTCTACCCTAACTGTGATGCAACTGGTCTATTCTGTTTTTACCACGGTGCCGCGCAACTGCTGCCATGGACTATGTGTCGCAAATTGTGGTCACTCACTCATGGACGACCTGAGACGGACTAAATCCACACTCATTTTGATATATCTTTGGTACGTTAACTATATGCATTTAAAAATTCCTCGGAATGGGGCGTCCGGGAGGCATGGTGGCCTATTCCATTGCCTACCAATACGGGAATCGGCGGTTCGAATCCTGGTGTTACCTCCGGCTTGGCTGGGCATCCCTACAGACACAATTGGCCGTGTCTGCGGGTGGGAAGCCGCATGTGGGTATGTGTCCTGGTCGCTGCACTAGCGCCTCCTCTGGTCGGTCGGGGTGCCTGTTCAGGGGGGAGTGGGAACTGGGGGGAATAGCGTGATCCTCCCACGCGCTACCTTCCCCTGGAGAAACTCTTCCTCACTGTCAGGTGAAAAGAAGCGGCTGGCAACATGTGGTGACCACATGTATTGGAGGAGGCATGGGGTAGTCTGCAGCCTCCCCGGCTCGGCAGAGGGTGTGGGGCAGAGACCGGGACGGCTCGGAAGAGTGGGGTACTAGTTAGCTGGACACAACTGAGGAGAAAAAGGGGGGAACATTTTTTTTTAATTCCTCGAAATAACAATAATCTAACTAAAATGAAAGGAGTCTGTCCTTTGATTTTCTCGACAACCGTTCATCTGATCAACTTCACATTTGGCAAGTGCACCATGGGTCTGAACAGTTTCGTGCTTGCTATCAGATTGACTTGCGTGATGTAGGACAGGCCGTGTGTGACATGTTTGCTATGCACCTGCATCCTTGTGTGGTATTGATTGTCATTAAATTTAGGCCTGTGGTGTTTCTGTTCTATTTTTCCAAGGTGTTGAACGAAAGTGTGGTGGGTACTGTAGTATCATGGTGACGTTGCCTCCGGGATATTTTAATATGCAGTAATTTACTGCATACAAAAAGACACACAAACCTGCCAGTAAACGTTTGCGTGTCTTTTGTTTAGAGTGTGGCTGTTGTCTTGCTAGCCTATGCTTTGTGTAAGACCAACAGTTGAGGCTGTAGGAATGTTCCAAGGTTGTCATGTGATGTAACCTAGGTGTGGTCTATTTAAAAGCGCAGCCCAAACCATTGGCCCACTGTGTGGATTTTTATCTTTTATTTTTGTTGTTGTTGCTCGAGTGGCCCTGTAACAGGGTTGATGCTAGATCCAACGGGGTGTAGGCACGGAAGTAGACGTGATTGGTTGTTGGTTAGGATTAGGGTTTCAACTCTTTTTGAACTTCCATTGTTAGCAAGCGTTAACGTTAGCTATCGTTACAGTACGATCTCGCAACGTTAAGGTCCGTTGTAAGCTAGCTAGCTAGCTAAATGTTTCAGTGCGCATAATTTGTTTCAAGTCAGTGCGCTTCAAGGTTACGCGCTATTGGCCGCTATTGGTCTACTGGCTGACGCAACAGCCAATCACGGCTACTTCCGTGCCTACACCCCGTTGGATCTAGCATCAACCCTGTGATAGTCTGGCAGCCTGTCCAGGGTGTCTCCCCAATGACTGCTGGGATAGGCTCCAGCATCCTGAGAGCAGGATAAGCAGTTTGGATAATGGACGGATGGATGTTGCTCCATTGGTAGGATATAAAAACATTGCAGCGGCCTCTTTGTGTTACCTGCGTTACCTGGCTAGATTTTCTGTGTATGACGTGAAATGTCATTGACAGTATTAACTGTATGTAGTAACAGTGGAATATTTTTCGCAGTAACCCTGCAATTGACCGCACTCGTCCATTTATGTGTGCATGTGACATGTGTGGTAGCGCACCGGAAAATACGGCTCCCCTGAAAGCCTCTGTGTAATTCGAACCCTGGTCCTACCTACTAAAAACGCCTCCCTCAATTTGTTCTGGACAAAATTATGGATGACATAACTGTAAATACCAAAAGAAAATGTAAGAGCAACTGCACTTTAAAATGATGGCATTCTCATTCAAAAGATTTTGAAAAACTAGATCATCTCTCATCCTGTCACCTGCAAAATGATAAACAATAATAAACAAACAATGATTTATTCATGTAGTTCGTGTTTTTAAAGAGGGGGCATGGAAAGATTTGTACCCTTTTTAATGTTATGGTTACATCGGTGCATGGCGACAGGCATGGGCGCAAGTCCATGAATACTGGGGTGGCCTCCAGCGCTTTACCTGTGCCCCCCTCCATAGGGTTAGTGGTTGTGTCAGGAAGGGCATCTGATGTAAAAATTTTGCCAAATCATTATGCGGATTGACAAGACCATACCGGATCGGTCAAGGCCCGGGTTAACAACGACCGCCATCGGTGCTGTGCCCTCACAGAGTACCGATGGAAACTATCAAATCCGCTGTGGTGACCCCTGGGAAACAGGGAACAAGCCGAAAGAAGAAGAGGAAGAGTGACATCGACGCACATCTACACTACTAGTGTAGTGTAGTTTTGTGCAATTTTCAAACTCATCTATAGATACAAACTACACAAACTCTGAATGGCATATTTGTTGGATGCAAACCAGAAAACATCTATGCACTTCACTCGGTTTAGGGGTAGAGTCTGAACTAGTGCATAAATGGATGCACAAATCTATTTATGCACTAGTTCGGTCTGTCTGCTTGTCTCTTGACACTATTCACCTCTACGGAGATGGCCATGGACAACTCACTGACCCGCACTGATGTGCAAGACTCCCTTAGACCATCCTTAATGACAAAGTCAAGTCTAGCCATATTGTAGTATTGAAATATTAAGCCATTCTCCAGAATGATTTTTCTTTTTCCTCTCGTGGCCCAGTGGGTCAATCCTATTGTTCTATTGTATTGTTGTTGTTGTTGTGAGCAGCCAGGGCCACAACAGAAGCCAAGTGAGCTGGTCACTTCTGCAGGCTGGTCCACTGGCGCGCGTCCAACAGAGGGCTAAGAAAAAGAAGGACAAACGCTTTTCCAAAGGATGTGGAGACACCCCCCCCTGCCCCTCCTCCTCATCCCCTCCTCACATAATGGAGACAGGAAGAGGAAAGAGAGAATACTGCTCTGACGTCATAGAAACACAGCCTATGGGGGTTGAGGGTAAGAAATAAAAGCCCCAGGTAGCCGTACAGTTGTTGCACTGGGGAGTTATGGAGGGCAGTGCACTGTGGGGTGGCAAGATCTGGGGACGGTCGACTGTCAAGCTTCAAGAAGGACAACGTTTGCTGGCTAGCATGCTCAGGACAGACAGACCGCGAAGAACTAGTCATAATTTGTGTAATGACCTCTTGTCTTGTCCGGCATGAGTATAGTGTTGGCATTGTATTCTGGACTAATTTGAAGAGCAATTCAGTCATTCCACTGTGAGAGAAAGACAAGAATAATGTCATTATTTTCAATATATGCTCATGGACTTGCATCGCAAAGAATATTTTTCCATCGGGGAGCTTATCTGTAAGCCCCAAACCCATGACTTGACCAACATTAGACAGCTCTGTAAAGATCTGATCTTTCCTCGTTATGATCATGTGATCCAAAGCCTAAACGATACCACGCTTGCTTGATCTAATATTGTCGGTTTTGAGGCAAACACCCCCAAAAAAGTGTGACGTTTTAGCTCTGAAGACCCTCGTCAAGATAGGTTTGCTAGAATACAGTTAGAAAACACTGTTTGTAATAAAGAGAGGGTGCTTTCTATCTCACACTTTGAATTCGTACATGTTTAATGGCAGCACTTCTGCTACTGTTGTTTAAGTATTGCTTCCACATGATGTAACCACAGAACCAGGAAGTGAGCAGGAAGGAAACCATCTGTCCCAGCTGTCTCGGACCAGGATGAGCTGGAGAAACCGCGACCTTTGACCTTCCCATTGTTCACCTTTCAGCATGCCGGGAGACAAACTCTTCACCTCTTTTTGTTCGGGGGCAAAGTGCCTTCACCCCTTTGTGAACGAGACAGACTGCTCTACTTTTAGGTCCTCTGAGTGTTTAAGCTGTTCTTTGTCGTTGTGTGTTTCCGTCTGTGTTGACGCATAGTGTGCTATGTAAACTGGAGCAGAGGTGTTTCATATTCGGAAAGACCCTTTGTGCTTTAATTTTCTGTGTAACTGAAGCCAAATCTGACTGTGAAAGGCAGAGTATTCCTCATCTTTTTTGTGTTTGTGGCCTCTGAATGTACTGCTGAGTAGTATTTGTTTCAGTACATCGGCACCCAAGTATAAGTTGAAGGATCTATTTTTGTGCATAAATGTCTGCATTTGATTTTACTATGGAGCTTTCTGTTTTTGGGCCCCCCCCCCCTTGTCCTCCCCAATTGTACTTGGCCAATTACCCCACTCTTCCGAGCCATTCCGGTCGCTGCTCCACCCCCTCTGCTGATCCGGGGAGGGCTGTAGACTACCACGTGCCTCCTCCCATACATGTGGAGTCGCCCGCCGCTTTTCACCTGACAGTGAGGAGTTTCGCCAGGGGGACGTAGCGTATGGGAGGATCCCCCCCCCGAACAGGTGCCCTGACTGACCAGAGGAGGCGCTAGTGCAGCAACCAGGACACATACCCACATGCGGCTTCCCACCCGCAGACACTGCCAATTGTGTCTGTAGGGACGCCCGACCAAGCCGGAGGTAACATGGGGATTCGAACAGGGATCCCTGTGTTGATGGGCAATGGAGAGACTTCTCTTTACTCCAAACCCGCTATTCTATTGTAAATATTACCACTTAGCTTTTCTATGTATGGATAGACCCAAATATTTCCAGTTTCTTCCCTTTCCCTCACTGAGACGGGGCATTAGTAAAAAACGGTGTGTGGTAATGTCAGCGTTTCTTACTGAAACCTATTCATGACGGAGAAAAGTACTGATGAATAATGGCAGTGAGGCTGCAGAATGGAAATAGAAATAACAGAGTGCTCCTTCAAATCGCTCTCAAAACAAAGGAAAGCCCCAAAGCTGAGCTTTCATCTCCTGTCCTGTTGTGCGCTGTGGGAATCTGACATAATGACACTTGTGTGGGGCAGAAAGCGAGCGCTGGGCTGGAAAACAGACTGCTGGATGTGCTGACGGTGAAGGGAAACATGGCACACGTTCATGTCTGGTTGACACAGCTTGTGGATATAGATGAATGCGGAATGGAAATGACTTATACGTCTGTATCTCTGCTGTCAGATGAAGGTCTCTCTTTTTTTTTTGTTCTCAAGTCGATTCAGATGAAACTTCTCATGGCTACAAAACCTTGAACCCTGAACACACACTGTTGGAAGGAGCGGTCAAGCCGTTAATATTCACGAGCTGACGTTTGAGTGACAAGAACAAGCGAGGTTTGGTGCTGAGGATGGGCGGGGCTTGGTAGTTTGACGATCTGATAGGCTGCATGTAAATGAGTGTGCGTGACGACATCATGAGTATCACAAATAAAAGATTGGCTGAAAGAAGCTGAACTAGGAGGCTCTCTTTGAAAAGATGAAAATAGAGAAACTGAGTTTTATTTTGTGTACTTGTGTTTTCCTTTCTGAAGAAAGACACAGTACAAAATGGATCCTGATTGACTTTGATGATGCTCTTTGAACCCAGGACACCTGTCACCCGCCACCCCGCTTTCACTGTTCCATCCATCCATTATCTGTAGAATGACTTGCATGGAGGCAGTGTTAGCATCTAGGCTTACCATTTAATAATCATTGCAGGGGAACTCGGGTACAGTGTACAGGCATGTAGCTGTGTGTATAAAGCCGCCACTAGGCTGCATGGTCACGTGACCACTCTGTAAGTAGGGAATGCAGGTCAGTACAAACATAACGCTACAAGGTTATCTACATTATCCGAACCGCTTATCCTGCTCTCAGGGTCGCGGGGATGCTGGAGCCTATCCCAGCAGTCACTGGGCGGCAGGCGGGGGGAGACACCCTGGACAGGCCGCCAAGCCATCACAGGGCCAACACACACACACACACACACACACACATTCATTCCTAGGGACCATTTAGTACGGCAGAGTCACCTGACCTACATGTCTTTAGACTGTGGGAGGAAACCGGAGCCCCCGGAGGAAACCCACACAGACACGGGGAGAACAGGCCAACTCCACACAGAGGACGACCCGGGATGACCCCCAAGATTGGATGACCCCGGGGCTCGAACCCAGGACCTTCTTGCGACCGCGCTAACCACTGTGCCACCATGCCACCCCACTTCCACTGTTAAAGGAAATGAATAAAGAAAGGAGGCCTAAACTGCTGAGTGATTTGAGTCACTTTCATAAATTTGCTCAACTCCGACGGTAGTTTGTAAAAAAAAAACGGTCTCTGATCTGATTTGCAACAGCAGTAATATCTTACACACAGCTTCATACTGTACCGGACCCTAAGCATCTGTAGTCCTGCCATTAAAGTCTCAACCTACCAATAATTCCCCGTTTTTCAAAGGCCGTGGCGAAGATTCTCATTCACATAGATAATGAGCTACAAGATAACGAACATGAAATCTCCTCCCCCTTAACTACAGCCTGTGACTGTGACCGCGTCCACAAAAACAAGAGTACATGAACACACACACACACACACACACACACACACACAGTCCTCTATCGGTGCACAGTGCCACAGATTTCATTTTTCCGATGCTGTGAAGAGTGGCATCTCCACATCTGCTGTAGATATGCTCAGTATTTGATGTCTTTGAAACCAACATGTTGTAGCCATTACCCAGGCAAAGTTTATGTATTTTCCAGCCTTTCCCCCCTCCCCCTTTCTCTCTTTCTCTCAGCTGTTTAGTGTCTTTGTTGTTCCATGTGATCTGAGGTTTTCAATGGTTCCCTTCCCGGGAACGGCCCTGAAGTACTGCACCAAAGTCGGAATAGTGAGATATATATAGATATAGTATATCTATATCTATATCTATATCTATCTATCTATCTATCTATCTATCTATCTATCTATCTATCTATCTATCTATCTATCTATCTATCTATCTATCTATCTATCTATCTATCTATCTATCTATCTATCTATCTATCTATCTATATATATATATATGTGTGTGTATATATATATATATATATATATATGAGACAATGACTGCTGGGATAGGCTCCAGCATCCCCGCGACCCTGAGCAGGATGAGTGGTTTGGATGATATATATATATATATATATATATATATATATTGATAGATAGCCAAAAGTCGTGTGTGTGTGTCTGTACCTGTGTGACAGTGGCTGCGGCCTTACAAGGACAGGGGGCTATGTCTCGACCGTACAAATTTATAGGTATATTTTGCTCGTTAACCAAGGATTCTCTCGGGGTCTTGACTGTTTGACGGTCTGAATAGGGAACGTGGGTAATGCTGAGAAACTTGTGTACGAGCATGTCTGGTGAGGCAAAACAACTAACTTGATTTCAAAGTATTAGGCTCACCCCCTTTGAATTCAAGCAGATCACACGTTGCAGCTAAACTTACGACATCCATACCCCCAGAAGTATTTCTAAGAGGCTAGTCAATGGTAATCCTCTTAGGCCCATTAGAGATGGATGACTGCAGCAATCCATAGCCGCCATTCATTCGTTCAGCCACTCCATCTGTGTCTCAGCAGCCGGCGAGCACAACAAGGTATATGGTGAAATATGGTGATTTACACTCAGTATATAACCCCCCCCCCCTATCCACTCACTGCTGATACTGAGATTAGGAACTCATGTAACTGCGATGTTTTCATACCAGCACAGTCCACCGCAGAGTCCTCCTGCAGCTAACATAACCCGGCCAATGTGCTTCATGCATTGAATGGTCGCATTATTTTCTATTACTCAACTCTACACACCCTGGTCATACCAGCCAGCCACCATGACCACAAATAACCAAGTGTAGTGGTTATGGGGGATACATAATTCCCCTCATTGAGCTAGTAGGAACGTTGGTTTACAGCTGCTGTTTTCTGGGTTCGGGTTTACAGTGATACACTTCCGCTGCGCGGGTTTTTTGTTGTTGTTGTAATGGTGAAGGAATAAATGGTGCACGTTGTGTAGCCGAAAGAGAAAGTTGTCACGACTCCTGCTTGAGCTCCTCTACACAAGCACATATACTATATCAGAGCTGCAACACTGACTGTCGGTGATTTTGCTTGACTTTCTGGCGATACTGGTATTTGCACTGATGTTTGACTGCATCAAATCCCAGAGATCCATTAAACAATAATCAAAAAATATATACACTACCGTTCAAAAGTTTGGGATCACATTGAAATGTCCATATTTTTGAAGGAAAAGCACTGTACTTTTCAATGAAGATAACTTTAAACTAGTCTTAACTTTAAAGAAATACACTCTATACATTGCTAATGTGGTAAATGACTATTCTAGCTGCAAATGTCTGGTTTTTGGTGCAATATCTACATAGGTGTATAGAGGCCCATTTCAAGCAACTATCACTCCAGTGTTCTAATGGTACAATGTGTTTGCTCATTGGCTCAGAAGGCTAATTGATGATTAGAAAACCCTTGTGCAATCATGTTCACACATCTGAAAACAGTTTAGCTCATTACAGAAGCTACAAAACTGACCTTCCTTTGAGCAGATTGAGTTTCTGGAGCATCACGTTTGTGGGGTCAATTAAACGCTCAAAATGGCCAGAAAAAGAGAACTTTCATCTGAAACTCGACAGTCTATTCTTGTTCTTAGAAATGAAGGCTATTCCATGCGAGAAATTGCTAAGAAATTGAAGATTTCCTACACCGGTGTGTACTACTCCCTTCAGAGGACAGCACAAACAGGCTCTAACCAGAGTAGAAAAAGAAGTGGGAGGCCGCGTTGCACAACTGAGCAAGAAGATAAGTACATTAGAGTCTCTAGTTTGAGAAACAGACGCCTCACAGGTCCCCAACTGGCATCTTCATTAAATAGTACCCGCAAAACACCAGTGTCAACATCTACAGTGAAGAGGCGGCTGCGGGATTCTGGGCTTCAGGGCAGAGTGGCAAAGAAAAAGCCATATCTGAGACTGACCAATAAAAGAAAAAGATTAAGATGGGCAAAAGAACACAGACATTGGACAGAGGAAGACTGGAAAAAAGTGTTGTGGACGGATGAATCCAAGTTTGAGGTGTTTGGATCACAAAGAAGAACGTTTGTGAGACGCAGAACAAATGAAAAGATGCTGGAAGAATGCCTGACGCCATCTGTTAAGCATGGTGGAGGTAATGTGATGGTCTGGGGTTGCTTTGGTGCTGGTAAGGTGGGAGATTTGTACAGGGTAAAAGGGATTCTGAATAAGGAAGGCTATCACTCCATTTTGCAACGCCATGCCATACCCAGTGGACAGCGCTTGATTGGAGCCAATTTCATCCTACAACAGGACAATGACCCTAAACACACCTCCAAATTGTGCAAGAACTATTTAGAGCAGAAGCAGGCAGCTGGTATTCTATCGGTAATGGAGTGGCCAGCGCAGTCACCAGATCTGAACCCCATTGAGCTGTTGTGGGAGCAGCTTGACCGTATGGTACGCAAGAAGTGCCCATCCAACCAATCCAACTTGTGGGAGCTGCTTCTGGAAGCGTGGGGTGCAATTTCTCCAGATTACCTCAACAAATTAACAGCTAGAATGCCAAAGGTCTGCAATGCTGTAATTGCTGCAAATGGAGGATTCTTTGACGAAAGCAAAGTTTGATGTAAAAAAAATCTTATTTCAAATACAAATCATTATTTCTAACCTTGTCAATGTCTTGACTCTATTTTCTATTCATTTCACAACATATGGTGGTGAATAAGTGTGACTTTTCATGGAAAACACAAAATTGTTTGGGTGATCCCAAACTTTTGAACGGTAGTGTATATTAAAAAAATGTTTTTTTAAACACTCACCAGAGGTGCTCTGTCAGCATCTTCCCAACCACCAAGTAAAAAAAAACATGGTTAATCCTGAATTTTAATTTAACGTTGTAATCAGTGTTCTACTAGCTGTTGGTTAAAGTCTTCTACGCTCGTTCTGCTACTATATCTGTTTGTTAGATTCAAACAACGTTGCTTCTTTCTCACATTCACCACTACCAGCAGTGCCTTATTCTGTCACATTCGGTGTCTACGGTGGGACGCAAAGCGACGTGAGTTATATTTTCCCAGGAAAATCACACACCTAACACTTACCATTAAGGTGAGCAACTAAAACAGGCCTCGTGATTTGGATATTTGTTGATTAGCTATCGCCTTAAAAAAAACAAACCAAAGTGTCAAGGTGCACACTTGTTTGCGTGTTAATCTTCAGAATTCAAACGTCATTGATAACTCGTAGGAATAGAATAGAATAGAATACACTTCATTTGTCATACAATGAAATTCACTCTGCATTTAACCCACCCTAGCTGTTTAGCTAGGAGGAGTGGGCAGCTGCTGCACCGGGAGCCCAACTCCAGTTCTTCTTTCCATTGCCTTGCTCAAGGACACAGGCAGGAGTATTAACCCTAACATGCATGTCTTTTTTGATGGTGGGAGGAAACTGGAGCACCCGGAGGAAACACACACAGACATGGGGAGAACATGCAAACGCCACACAGAAAGGACCTGGGACGGCCTGGGGTTCGAACCCAGGACCTTCTTGTTGTGAGGCAACAATGCTAACCACTGGGCCACCGTGCCACCCAATAATAATAAAACCTCTACACTATGTGCATACCGGTAATGACATCCTGTTTGAATGAAATGAGCCAAGGGACTCCCCTCATTCTTAATCCTGCCTAATCTAATGTTTAGTGTTGGAGGAGAGGGATTTCCCTGTGGACACAAGAACCATTGTCCTCCTCTGTGCTCCATCGGTTGCGAGGGGCAACAACCACAACGGCGTTCAGCTTTGACCTTCCTCGCCCCTGACCTTTCCAACTAAAGCCTCTGAAGGTCACTTTATGGGGTTCGTGTAACACACCCTCCTTTGATTAGGTCTAGTTTAGGAGGAGCTCGCAGATGGAGGGAGACTGGGGAGGTTCAGTTCAAAGGAGCCTAAAGCGAAACAAGAATTGCATTGTCCCTCTGAGCAGCGAGCTCTTATCTGCTGGTCTCAGCACTAATCATGGTCACAGCGAAATTCAATAGGACGGGGCGGCGGCCATTTTGGATTGTATGAACGTAAAGCGGGTGGGGGGATCTCTATGAATTATGCATTAAAGCTGCACAGGCACTACGGTAAATTACACATCCCTCCACATTCTGCTGTGTCTATGATGTCATCAGCCACCAATAAGGGGATGAGACGAGGCTGGTGGGGTTCTGGCTGTGAGTCATGCCTGCAGTGACAGATAGGAGATGCATGCAGAGGTGGATTTGGGGTTTCGTGTAGGGAATTGAGCTAGGTTTGCATGGAAAGTTAAACGAGACGTGCAATGATAAATATACATCTGGCCCATGTGGCCCTAATAGCGGCCCATCACCCAAAATGTTATGGGACAATTTCTCGGTTATGCAGTGCCAATATACACGTAGAGTAAGTAGCATTTTCCTGATGATGTAAACAGCTCTCCTGAGCCCCTTGTTATTCTGCTGTCACTATTTACCTCCCACACATGCCTGCTGCATTTCAACAAAAAAAAAACAACCTCCAATATGCTTCTTGGATATTTAAATTCCCTGTTTATCCATTTGTGTGACAAAATAATGTCATTATAAATTATACAACTTCTGAGATCATGTAAAGACGGGCAAAAGCACTTCTGACTGTTGGACAAAACTGTAATGGCTCAAGAATAATACAATTGAAGTTCTGAGTTTTTTTCACAACTGGATAATAGAAAATACAATCCAGAATTTACACCGTCATACTTAGATAGCCTTCACTGATTGCACCTGGTGACCTTTTCAGGATAAGCAAACATAATCATTTTGCTCATCCTTTACATGAAACAAACTCGATAGTTTACTATGTCCCATTACTCTTGCCCATTTTCGCGGGAGCATTACCTGATGAGGAAACATGTGTCAGGTTAATGGAAAGTGTGACACAACTGCCCACTTAAACACAAGAAAATAGACCTCCTCGTGATTCAAACTCACAAAGTAGGTTAGAGGTTGCAAGTGTACACACACACACATAGCATGTGTAATACATATCTTCTAGAATACTTGGCGACTAGAATAGTAAGTAGTCTATTCTGACAACCCTGACCTGAGTGCACATTGTATAAATAGCAGTATTTCAGCAGTATTGTCATCAGCTTGATGCTACATTACTAACAGTTGTCTTGAAACAATGACTAGGTACCAGATGTAAATGGCCAACCACTGAGATTGGTTACATATTTGATATGGCCATCCATTATCCAAACCACTTATCCTGCTCTCAGGGTCACGGGCATATTTGACATGTGATAAATGAAATATTGCCTATAAGTACTTTGACCTCTGATCTCATACCCGAAGAGTTCATGTAAAGAAGAAAAAGAAGAAGAAAGAAACAAGAAAGCCACTTTATTTTGGCATTGTACAGTAACAATGAAATGTGTTCTCTGCATGTAACCCATCCTATTGTATAAGAGCAGTGGGCAGCTGCAGCACCCAGGGACCAACTCCAGTTCTTCTTTCCATTGCCTTGCTCAGGGGCACAGGCAGGAGTATTAACCCTAACATGCATGTCTTTTTGATGGTGGGAGGAAACCGGAGCACCCGGAGGAAACCCACGCAGACACGGGGAGAACATTCAAACTCCACACAGAGAGCACCTGGGACGGCCTGGGGTTCAAAGCCAGGACCTTGCTGTTGGGCAACAGTGCTAACCACCGTGCCGCCCCAAGAGGACTTTGCTTAGTCTAATCAGAGGTTATACGGCTGCAGGTGATCCAACAGACAGCAGGTAGATCGGGGGACGACGTGCAGTCTGTAATTTCTACGAGCCATCCTGTGTTTAATTTTGTACTTAAGACCGTCTTGGTTTCTCAGAATTTGAAAAATTAACCAGAAAATTAAATTTCTGACCCGGGCACTCCAACCAGTATATTGGAAAAAGTCTGTCAAAAGGTTATGTTACTGTATGAATGTCAGATGACAGCGTACAACAAGGATGTGTCTCCAAGTGTGACAGTAGTTTTCTCCACGCAGATTCCCATGATGTGTCTCTGGACACGGCAAGGAGAATTGGGGTCAAATCAGATCAGATCAATTAAGTCACATCGCCCTCGGGCCGCCAGACGCCCTCTCCATTTAACACTGATGTGACCAGCAACGTCTTACATTCAGTACACTAGAAAGAACAGAAGTGTGCGGCTAATTCAAAACACTTAACAACTCGGTAAGCCCTTGTAATAAGTGGTAGTTAATAGGCAATAAGGCCCTTATAAGTCCTGATAAAATGCTTATTAACATTATTATGTATTAATAAGACTATGTAAGTGTTAAATATAGCATCATAAGCCCGTTTTCAGCCACTAAGTGGCGCTTTTTCACAAAACTGCAAAATATGCAAAACCTACTTTTCCACACTTATCTTAGGTTAAGTCCAAGCTGCATAAAACTTTGCATGTAGTATCTAAGGACCCTCATGATTTTAATTTATTAAAAGAAACAAAATGCAAGAGTTATGGCTTAAAAGGTCCTTATTACCTATTAATTAATGCTTATTAGTCTTATTAACACATAATAATGTTAATAAGCATTTTATAAGGACATAAGGGCCTTATTACCTATTAACTAACACTTATTACAAGGACCTTATACAAAGCATTACCAACAACTTTCATGTATGATTTATAATCCTCCTCTGCAGTAAAATGATAACCAATGCCAGGGAACATCAACATTGTAAAAGGCAGATAAAGAGTGTTGCATCAAGGGGAAAGTGAGCACCCTGCTGGTGTAAAAAATGTGTTGGAGAGAAAAGGGCAAAGCCAGAAAGAGCTGGAAAAGCAGAGCGAGAGAGAAACAGGGATAGAAATAGAGTGAGATAGTGATACTGATAGAGACCGAGAGAGAGAGAGAGAGAGGGCGGTGTAGAGAGAATTGGAGAGCGAGCAAAACAGAAAAGGTGAAGCTCTATCCTTTACCAGAATCATACAGCAGCAGATAGCCTGTTATCACACCGCCAACAACACTGCAAGCAGGAGGCTCTGGCTGTCCCATATGGAGCTAGATAAATCAATGCAAGCTTGCTGGGTTCATGGAGGCTGTCGCAGTTTCCAAGGCAACGCTTTGTACGCCCCGCTCCCTCCTCCAGCTACAATGCAGGAAGTGCCATGATGGAGGCTGTGCCTGTGTGATTGTCTCCAGCGTGGCACAATAACCTACTTCCCTACCAGCACGGAAAGACCCGGACGCAGAACACTGACGCAGAGGAGAGGATGTGTGTGTGTGTGTGTGGGGGGGGGGCAATGGAGGAGGAAGAGAATGGTGAGTGGTGGAGTGGGGGAAGGAAAACTGGAGGAGGAGAGTTGGAGGACAGGACATAAACTGATGAAGAAGAGATGCGCGAAGAAGGAGAGATAAAAGCAGGTGCAAGGGGAAAGGTGATGAAAATAAAAGAGAGGGACGGAACGGAGAGAGGGGATGAGTGAAGGAAAAAAACGGGTGGGGTGAATTAGAGAGGAGGAGAGGAAAAGGGGGAGGAATAGTAAAAAGAGAAGGAGATAAGAAAAGAGGAGTGACAAAAAAATGCAGAGAGGAGGTGAATGGAGGTGATGCTGAGCAACGGATTAGAGGATGGGGAGAGAGGAGGATATCAGAAAGGAGGATGCGAGGAAGGACAAAATGGAGAGAAGAGATTAAGGGAGATAAATACAAACAGATGGAAGGGAATGGGAAATTAAAACAGACCACATTTTCTTTGATAGTAGTGCTAATATAGTATTCTATGAAATATTAATGAGGCATATCAGAGCAGAAAATTGGTACTATCAGACATCCACTGCTGTGGCGGTGTACAGATAATTTGCATGTTTGAGTGCTGAAAGACCGGCTGTCTAAAAATGTAAATCTAAATTATGCCGGCCGTTGCTGCAGAGGTGTCCCTAAACACTATTACACGTAAAAAACCAGCAAACCTAAATGAACATGGAAGAATATGTGCAAACACCAAACGTCAGTGGAAACTGAATGATGCTGTGAGATGCACCGTGCAGAAAAGAAATCGTTAATCACACGATGACAGGAGTGACCTTGTGCAATTTATATGTCTCCGTCAGATTTCTCATACAAAGTCCTACCAAATCACACCGGCACTGACACACACACACACACACAGTATCACATTCACACAGCATGTGTTCAACTCATTTCTTTCTACCCATTTGCAGAGCACCTCTCTGCATCCACCCCCTCCTCAGGTAATGGTGCTGAGGAGAGTTGCAGACATCGGGACAGGGTCTCCCCTGCCTCTCATTCCATCTATACTCTCTCGTTCTCTCTCCAGTTCTTAAAGCCATTCAGGGTGCTAAACTGAGATGACTAAAATTGCACCAAGACATCCTTCACCCGCCCCCCCCCACACACACATACACACACACAATCTCAATTTGTCCCATATCGGAAAGCACTCTCCACAAACAAATCTCATCCTCGCTTCAGTCGTTCTCCATGATTTGAACCATGAGTAGAGATCAGGGGAGAGGAAGAGGAGGATGGCGAGGAAGATGGCGATACGGACAGGTGACTTACCGACGTGTGTGATGACACACTCCACCCTCTGTAGCAGCTCCTGGGTCGACATCTCGTCCTCTCTCAGCCAACACAGCATCTCAGGGTGTAGTTTGCAGGCACTCTCTTCTGATTCTCTCTCTCTCTCTCTCTCTCTCTCTCTCTCTCTCTCTCTCTCTCTCTCTCTCTCTCTCCTCCTCTACCACGCCTCCTCTCCTCTCCTCTGCGTCAATCTTTCTCTCGCTCCCTTACTTTCAGTCAAGTCTTAACCTTTCCTTCTCGTTTTCCTCCTTTCTTTCCTGTCTTTTATTATTTTCTTGTTATATTATTATCTTATTTCATCAATTTTTTTATCTCTAGTTGTTTCTTTTCTCCTCTTTCTTTTACTCTTTATGCATTGAGCCTCTCCTCTCCTCCATCATCATTTTCCCTCAGGAGCGTCTCTCTTTCAAATCCAACAATCACAAAGCCTGATGATGATGCCACTCCCAGTTAGCCAGTGAGCAGGGCTGTCAGTTCATCAATCAGGCACTAAAACAGCCTGTCAGTCCTTCATCCAGCCATCCAGCCATCCAGGCAGGCAGTCAGTGAGCAAAACAGCTAATTGAACAAACAATGCATCAGTCAGGCACCTTGTTGATGCTTGTTAGAGAAACAGGCATTCAAATCCCAGCAGTAATAATACCTCCAGAATCCAGACACAATGAAGCTCATCTTCAAATAAAAAAAAAACATCCGGAAGATGACGCCTGGGACCATCGAAACCTGAAAAAGAGGTGAAAGGTGGTGTTTAGCATGTGAAAAAAATTCAGAGTTAAAAGCTGCCGCCGTGTGTGTGTGTGTGTGTGTGTGTGTGTGTGTGTGTGTGTGTGTGTGTGTGTGTGTGTGTGTGTGTGTGTGTGTGTGTGTGTCAGTCAAACACAGACACAAAGCCACATACCCGCCCAGTGAGAGACTCCTCAGGCTCAAGTAGGGTACCACCGTTGCTTTCACGACCGATGCTCTGTTTGCTGTGATGAAGGAGCTGAGTCACAAACCAGGAAACGAATCAGAGGGCTTCAATACCTGCCTGGAGGGAGGAGAGAGAGAGGGAGAGAGAGAGAAAGGTGGGGGTGGCGGGGGGTTAATAGGTCCGGGATAGAAAACCTGGTGCCTGGAGTCAAATTGGCACTGGAGTGGAGCTGATAGAGTGCTATTCGATCTACCCTCTATAATCAGATCTATTCAATGATTGTGTGTCTTTGATTACGTCGACAGTACGGCGAATGACATGTAGTGTATTTTATAAAGGACGTCAAAATGAACTGCACCACCCAATAGGCTCATTTAAGAGATGTATTAACAGATATGGTTTTGAGCATCTTTTCAGCAATTTTGCTCATTTTAGAAGTCAACACTATCTAAACTACGGACAATGCCTCAGTCCCTTAGAAAGGTATTACTTTCAAGGGGGTCTCCAATTGATAGTGTACAGTCATCAGACTCATTGCAAACTTGTGCACAAACAAAGCAAAGATTCTCCACCACACATGGTTTGTTGGCTTTCATATGATCCTGGAGACTGCTCCTGGTCATTAATCTGTTACACGTTTTGTTGGAAGCAAACGTGTGAGGCAGGGGCATTATCATCTTTCCATACACACATTGCCCCCGGGAGCGTGGAAATTGCCGGGGAGACGGCCATTAGCTGGAGACATCTGTGCTCCCCCCCCCCTCTCTCTCTCTCCCCTACAACCACTTATTTGCACACTGTCAGCCAATTAGGGCCTCACTGACGGCTTTCAGACAGCAGTCATGCAACATCAGTGGTTCTGCAGCTGGTAGACAAAGTGCGGCGTGCATGGTCCTAAGAACTGTTTATGAACATTGCTATGGTTACGGCGATCTAATCAACGACATAATTGTGATTTTTACCTAATTGGGCCTTTCGCCGTGAGAAACTGGAAACAATATGATTACTTTGAGTTTCGTATTTGAGAGCGATGCGATCAGCCCGAGGATGGGAGCGAGACGGGAGAGGCAAGAGCGGGGGAAAGAGATGAGAGAGAAAAAAGGGAGGCGAATCCCGCTGACGACATCCTATTCCAGCCAATCACGGTAGGGTAGTTTTGTGATTGGACGAAACGGCGTTGCGTCGGCGGAAGCCGGCGTCTTCGCCAGGGCGGGAAATCCTTCCACACATGTCAACAACAGTACGCGGTCTGACGGTCATAATAAGCAACACGCGGACTTTTAGGAAGGAAGCTGAGTGATTGTTTGAGGCAGGTTTTGTCTGACACAGGCTGGTGTGAGAGGTAAGTGAGGGGCGTATTCATTTGCTAAATTGCCTGCTAAATTAGCGCTAAAGTAATTCGTGGCTCCGCCCATGGTATCGCGTGTGACCCGCTAACGCTAGCTAGGTAGTGTCTTGACGCACGCCCAATAATCCAGGTAAGAACATTTTAAAAAAGGTCTGAATCAGCTCATCTGGACACAACGTTTATCGACAGACACGTTTCTATCTGTTGCACGTTGAATCCAGTTGGACGTTGTGTCCAGATGAACTGATGCAACCTTCCTTGATTGGCTAGCTAGGTAGCTAATAATCGTGGTGTATTTACATTTACTCGCCCGGCAGAAGCTTTTATCCAGTGTCGAGTGCATTTGGTTAAGTGACCTATATGCTTATGTGCCTGTACACGTGTTCCGTTGTTCGTCTCTAAGGAGGTAGAGTCATGCAGGCCTTTTTGAAAGGAGCATCTGTCCAAGCTACCAAACCTCAGAAAGACAAGGCTGCACCAGGACCCAGCACAGAGAAGAAAGCCAAGTCTGTCCCATGGGTAGAGAAATAGTAAGTCGACAGAGCTGTATACATTTCTTCATGGTCTGAACTGGAATCATAAAAACAGGGTGTTGTGAAAAAGAAATCTTGTCCTGGCAAACCCGAGAATATTTTGAAACCCACACTACTTACTTGAAGTCGACAACTATGAGTCAGCAATGAGGAGTTTGTTTCTCAGTTAAAATAAGCCTGCTTTTTTAAAACTAGTAGGCAACAAGCTATGTATTTTTTGAGGCCTGCTAAAATGTATGTTCCTCCACTGAGCAAAGTAAAAAAACTGCCTTAATTATTGACCAGCATTATAACTTAACAACAGAATACAATCCAGGTAAATAATAGATCAAATCCCCTCTTGTTTGCAAGGTTGTGGAACATTTTTGTAATAAGCCAAAAATATATTCTAATAACAAGTACTCACAATGTCATAGATGGGAAGAACCACTGTTATTGATTCCAAGCTTTCAGTTCCAGCAGTGGTGCTAGTGAAACAGGTGCCCAGTTAACCCACAGCCTTACTCTTACCCTTCCTGTGTTCAGTGGGAATTATGCTAACGGGGAGCATATTTAAATGTACAGCTGCAAGCAGCTCATAGTAGGAGGAAAAAGGTATATGATGCATCTGAGGTGGGCTGACAGGAGTTGCATTTGGAGTTGTTAAGATTTTTTTTTTTTGTAATTTGTTTCCTTTTCCGACTGTTGCTGAACCTGTTTTGATTTTAGTGCTATTTTATAAATTGTTATTTGAGCCTTACATATTTTACAGTGACATACAGTATAAAAAAGCCTTTTTTTGTAAATCCCAGCAGGCCAAAGAGTGTAGATGAAGTGGCATTCCAGGAAGAGGTGGTAGCAGTATTGAAGAAGTCTTTGGAAGGGGCAGATGTAAGTATATGATAAATGGATTACCTGCGTGGGTTTCCTCCGGGTGCTCTGGTTTTTCCACCCACAGTCCAAAGACATGTAGGTCCGGTGAATCGGCCATACTAAATAGTCTCTAGGTGTGAATGTGTTGGCCCTGTGATGGACTGGCGGCTTATCCAGGGTGTCTCCTGGTACAGCTGCATAATACAGCTGCATAATGACTGAAACCAGCAGTCAGTTTCATATACAAATAAGCATGAACATTAACTAGAGTTTCAATGGCCATGTGGACTATTCACAGAGAATCACACCAAGAGAATCACACACAAGATGTCGCCATCTTACAGTGCTGTGATTGCAAACATTTCCAAATCCTCTGTGAATAGTACACATGGCCATTGAAACTCTAGTTAATGGTCATGCCTATTTGCATATGAAACTGATCGTTTGCTTTGGTCATTAAGCAGCTGTATTGTTTATAAGGGTGGGGATACCTGCAGTCAGTTGAGACTGAAGAGGTCACTTAGATGAGGGATGAAACGTTTAAGTCAATAAACGTTTTATCCAGATTAACTGATTCAAATTTCTTTGATATGACCTCATGTTTTATTTGAAAACCCATTTTAGTCATTACCAAATGCTATGTCCTTGGTATCTCCCCGTTTTATCTCCCTCCCTAATTATTCAGTGGCTGGTAGAAATCATAGGAAACACATTTCTGTGTTTTTGTGTGTGTGTGTGTGTGCGTGTGTGTGTGTGTGCGCAGCTTCCCAACTTGCTCTTTTATGGCCCTCCTGGAACAGGAAAGACCTCTACCATCCTAGCTGCTGCCAGAGGACTCTTTGGGTGAGTACTGGTGGTGTTTTTGCTATTGTGGCTCATGATGTTTCACTTGGGTTGTAATAGCTTTATTACTATTGAACATAACCACCAAGTTCTGTGCATCTTTTCAGGGTTTTTTTTTTCTTCAAAAAAGGAATATCTGAGCTTCAATTTGTTCCAATAATCTCTCTTTGCTCTAATGATTATCCGCCCCCCCTTCTCTCTCTCCCCACCCCACCAGCCCAGAGCTATACAAACAAAGGGTGCTAGAACTAAATGCATCAGATGAAAGAGGGATCCAGGTGATCAGGGAAAAGGTCAAGAACTTCGCAAAGCTAACGGTGGCAGGAAGGCGCTCAGAGTAAGAATCTAACACACTAAGGGGACAAAAATTCCTGTATAATTCTTTGCCAGTTAATCAAAGGCTATGTAAAAGTGTACTATAGGAACCTGCCACACACACACACACACCAGAAAGGCAGGTGAATAATGAATCTAAATAAATGAAAGCAAAACCAGTGTGCATCTATCACCCCCAAGCCCCTCCCCCTTTCTTCCAAACAGCACTACATGAGCATTCTCTCAATAAAACGAGCTCCAATTTACATTACGTAACACAACCACACCAGCAGCGAGGAAAAACAGTATGTCTTATGTTATTTATAGTGACTGACTTGGTGCTGCTATGATGCTGGGCCTCCCCACCCTGATGTTTCTAATTTAGTAAACTATTGTGATGCCTGTCTGAAGGCCCCTTTCTTAGTTGGGGCCCCTTTGAAAGTACTCCACCTTTTCCTCCCTTTGCAGCACCCCTATGTCATACACTGTGCTAAATTTGTGATGAAGGGATGAAGAAGAACTAAAAATGACTACTCTGGCTGTTGCCATGTTTTCACCGTCTAGCGGGAAGCCATGCCCACCATTTAAGATCATCATCCTGGATGAGGCTGACTCCATGACCTCACCTGCCCAGGCCGCTCTCAGACGAACTATGGAGAAGGAGTCCCGCACCACACGCTTCTGCCTCATCTGTAACTATGTTAGCAGGTGGGTTGACATACTTGAAATTTAAATTGGTATTTGGAGTAAAAATCTTGGAGTACTACACTGTTACGCCTATTGTGATGGCTATCTCATTAATGTTGTTATAACAGAAATAAAGGTGTTTTGTATCTCTGTTTGACTCTTGTTAGGTTCAGGTTGTAAAATGTTATAGACTTAGGCTAATAGCTGATGGTAATTGGAACTGGAGTTGGTCCCCATGCGCTGCACTGCGGCTGCCCATTGTTCCTAGTGTATAGGAAGGGTTAAATGCAGAGGACAAAATTCACAAGTACTGAGAAATGACTAAATGAAGAAATTATAAATAAATATAAATCTAACGGCATTCGGGACAACCCTATATAACACCTAATGTCATTTATTTACGTCATTGCTGATACCAATGAAAGATAGCAGAGGCTGCTGGCTTGTGGCTGGCTCTGCTCGCTCGCCAGCTTTAGCCTTTGCTGCTTTGCCTTTGCTGCTTCTTCAAATTGGGCATGTTCAGCGGGATGATGTTTTTTAAGTGTCTGATTAGCCGGCGTCAGACTACATGATATTTTTGTCTTTCATGACGGTCACCATGTCAGATTAGGCAATCATTTGCCATGTCTTGGCTGGGATACTGTCAACACTACAAGTGTGACCCCAACCAATCATTGTATGCTGCCTTTCACAATCTTGTGTGAGTTCATAGGTCATTGGGGAGGAGGGTCAAGAAATTGTCACTCATGGCTACATGAACACTATGTGTGATGCTCACAGTCTTGTGTTCTGAAATGAAAAAGAAAAGAAGGAAAAAACGATTGTGGACGCTGTTGAGGCTAGTGCTACTAGGGAATGATAATGTAGTATAGCTTAACCAGTGACTCAATGGGTTACTGAAGTGCCTCCGCTATTTCTCGTCAACATTGAGCCCTTCTTTTTTGACTCTGTCATGGTACTCCCTCAAGGAAACGTCAAAAAGGCAGGAGTATTATTGCCACTGCTCAACAAACTTTTCCTAGGTTTCGTCGTTCCCCCTGACAGCAACCATAGCAGCATCATTTTGTCTTTGCCACATGTGCACCTGAGAGCACTCTATCATCCTATCGGTCAACGTTAAGGAACATGTCAGGTGATATCTGACTAGGCAGAAAAATACAAAAAATGTGACATGCTAGACTTTTTGTCGGGGTGTCGTGGGGCGTCCGAGAGGCCACATCACTGTTCTTTGATTATGTCACACTTCATGCAGTGCAGATGCCCATTCGTCGTTCCCGACGTTCATAATCTGGCCTGATGCTGGAAATTTGTCAGTGACAGCAAAATTGTGTCAAAATCGGGCTGAAATTGTGTCGTCTGATCCCAGCATGAGTTTGTTGTCCTGAATGTTTTTGTGGTTGTTCCTCCACAGGTTATTTTAGCCTTAGAGTGAGAGGACACTGGCGTGTATGTCCCCACTTCATGTGGATTGTTGTGGGTGTTGACTGTCTGTCACATCTCCTATTTTATCCCAACAGTTTTTAGTTTTTGTGTTGCCAACAGTTGATCATTGTACACCTGCAGCTTATTTACTCACCTACTCCACTGACCAGCTGTTAGCCTGCTAGCATGCTAGAGATCCACCGGCATACTCAATAAACCATGGATTATCCCCTCTGGTACATCCCGACCGGACAATTCTCTGCCACTATTTCAGGACTATCCCCGACCTCTCTTTTGGACCCGTCATCCTGTTTTGGCTTCACTGCTAAGCCGCTGCTGTGGTCCAGGGCTGAGTGCCTCCTCTCTGGCTACTGGCTTCAGGAGCTAGCTGCTGCGCCTCTGTTGCTGCTATGGCATTCATAGAACACTTTCCACTAGAACATCTGAACCTCAGCCGCCACACCACTCCAAACTGATACTACTTCCCCTGGACTCTTGCATTGCCCGTGCTATGTCCATAGGGGCCTCCCAATGTAAGTTTGTTTACTCTGATCATGCTACTCTATCTGTGCTGTCTGACCGGCCTTCTATCACACTGCGACATTGACGTCATCACAACAAACTACTTGTTCACTCTGGCAATCTGAAGCGCCTGGTTTGTGTTGACAGTGTCACTCCTCCCACAGCACCTGCCTCAGCATCTATGAACAACACTGCAACATTCATGCTACCTAACACTCATTCCTTAAACAATAAAGCACTACTCATCCATGACGTCATCGTGAACAGGAAAATCTCCATCCACACTCCTGTTTGGTGATTTCAATATCTATGTGGACTCCAGTAGCTGCATGTTTGCTGCTCAATTCCTGTCATTACTGGGCTGCTTTAACTTCACACAGCATGTTCAAGGTCCCACCCATGCAAAAGGTCACACTTCTGGATCTGGCATGCTCTACTGCTACAAGTCCCCTCCATTTGAAATGCCTGGACCTTGCCGTATCCGAACATCATGCCATCCACTTTGCTGTTCCTGTCCCCCTGCCCAGGCAGCACGCAAAACGTACCATAACGTTCAGGAACATCAAGACAGTGAGTGCAACAGCCCTGACCGACATGATAGTGTCCAGTCTAACCCCAGATCCCCCTGACACCATGATGGATGGCCTGATAGCCCACTACAATGCACCTTATCTCTCAGCCTTGACTCTCTTGCCCCCCTCAAAATCTGGTCTGTCTTCTCCCATCCTGCCCCCTAGTTCATCACCGAACTCCGCATCATGAAGGCCTCTGGTCGTCGACTGGAGAGGCTCTACAAAAGGTCTGGCCTCACTGTCCACCTCGAGGATAAAGATCACGTGAAGATCTATAAAGCAGCTCTCTCCCAGGCCAAAAATGCATTACTACTCCACTATCATTGGCAACCAGCAAAATCACCCCAAAATGCTGTTCTCCATCATCAACCAACTACTTTACCCCCTCGATGCCCACCACTCTTCAGGTGCCCCTGACCTCTGCTCCAAGTTCCTGGACTTCTTCCAGGCCAAAGTGGATTCTATCCACCAGCAGCTTCTGGTACCTGCCCCCTCCCCCCTGCATTTACCTCAGTTGCAGGATGTTGCTCCCCCGCCTTGTGCCTACCTAAGCGCTGCCTTTCCTCTTTCTCTCCTGTGGATGCTCCTCAAGTTGCTAAATTGGTCACCATGGCCAAGGCTTCCACCTCTTCCCTAGACCTCATGCCCACTGTCCTAGTCAAGGCATGTTTACCTACCCTGTGCCTCATAATTGTGGACATTATCAACTCCTCTTTGGAATTTGGCACAGTACCCTCCAGCTTCAAAATGGCTGCAGTCACCCCCATCCTCAAAATGCCAAGCCTGGGCCCAGAGGACCTCACTAACTACCGGCCGATCTCCAGCCTTCAATTTCTTAGTAAAATCCTGGAAAGAGCATTTGCTCCCCAACTCCATCAGCACATATCCAACCATGAGCTCCAATCTGGCTTCAGAGCACACCACAGCATGAAGACTGTCCTTATCAAAATCACCAGTGACCTCCTCATTGCTGCTGATTCTGGCCACATCAGTATTCTCATGTTCCTGGACTTCTCTGACCACACCATTCTCAACCACTTATCTGAATACCTAAGCCTCACTGGTGTAGCTCTCTCCTGGTTCCAGTCATATCTCGCCAATAGGAAACAGTTTGTCACCATGTCAGAGACTCCAGTTCCACCCTAGCCCCAGTCAACCAAGGTGTGCCACAAGGCTCCGTGTTTGGACCCCTCCTCTTTACCATCTACTACATGTTCCCCCTTGGTCAGATCATCCGCCACCATGGTTTAAGTTTCCATTGCTACGCTGATGTCACGCAGCTTTATCTCAGCACTAGACCATCCTCTCAGCTCCCCCCACAATTCCTTGTCAACTGCCTTCATCAAATAAAAATCTGGATGTCATCAAATCTACTCAAGCTAAATAGCAATTAGACTGAGCTCATGGTTGTGGCTTCCAAGGCGCTGGTCTAGAAGGTTGGAGATCTTCTCCTCAACATGGATGGCTGCTCCATCTGCCTATCCCCAGAAGTCTGCAATCTTGGTGTCACTCTGGACTCCACCCTCTCATTTCAGTCACACATCAAATCCGTCACCAAATCTGCTTTATTTCACCTCAAAAACATCTCCAGACTCTGGCCATTACTCTCAGACTCTGTGGCAAAGACGCTTATCCATGCCTTCATCACCTCCTGTCTGGATTATTGCAATGGAGTCCTGTCTGGGGTACCTAGCAAAGCCCTAAACAGGGCTATGTGCAGAATTCAGCTGCCAGGGTGCTCACCCTCACCAAGCCCTGTCAACATATCGCTCCCAGCCTTGTCCACCTTCACTGGCTCCTGCTCAAATTCAGCATTTCTTATAAAATACTCCTCCTCACCTATAAATCCCTCCATGCCCTTACCCCCCAGTACCTATCAGAACTCCTCAACCCCTATATTTCATCCCGGAATCTGCGGTCTGCAGACACGGTCTTGCTTTCCATCTCCCACACCAGCCTGTGGACTTTTGGGAATAGAGCCTTTAGTGTGGCAGCCCCCACCTTTTGGAACTGTATTTCTGCAGAGCTCCGCAACACTGCTTCTTTGGACAATTTTAAAGGACTACTGAAAACCTACCTTTTTACTAAGGCCTATCGTCTGTAGTCTTTTGATCTTTGTTTTACTCTTTTTTCCCCCCTTTTTTTTTGCTATCTAATATAAAGTGTCCTTGAGTTTCTTGAAAGGCACTATACAAAACTTTGTAACTGCTGTTGTTGTTATAGTAAATTGCGAGCTTTATGTCTTCTTCAGTCTTTGACATTTTCCACGCCAACATCGGCAGCACAGACTGTAACATCACAGCCACACATACACACATGCTAAGCACTAAGAGAGAGCGAGACAGTATGTATGTTAGCAAATGTAAAGAAGTGCACGGTATGATGTTGTGTGCTGTTTTAGCATGTGTGTGTGTGGCTGTGATGTTATGCCACTGGGTGCATGACATGAACCATCATGCAGCGCATGCGTGTAAATTTGACCTGTACAGAATTGGATATATCTAAGACTGACTAGCTGGTCACTGGTCATGGCCAATCAAACTGAAAATCAACCGATTCCAGTCACCGGCCGATCGATTGGTGCATCTGTATTTGTAAATTTTATTTTTGGTATCAGATGAGAAAAAGAGAACAAATCTCTCTGACCAAGGCACTCCGTGTGATTAAAATGTCTTTATTGGAACTTGGACATATCCAAAAAGGACCTAAAAATGCCCACGCGTAGCGGCTCGGGCCTTCTTCAGGGCCCGAGCGAATTTTATTTTTGGTATGTTGCCATCACCTGGGGCATCCTTAACGATGAAATTTCAAGGCTACTCTATCAAACTATCGAAATTATCCAACCAATAGGTTGTGTGTACTTGGTCTCTTTTCCCCACACACATAGTGTTAAAGAGGTTGACTATTTTGTGTGTGTGCATTTCTTTCCCAGGATCATTGAGCCACTAACATCCAGATGTTCAAAGTTTCGCTTCAAACCGCTTGCCAATCAGATCCAAGAAGAGCGCCTGTTTGCTATCTGTGAGAAGGAGAACCTTAGATACTCCAAAGAGGTAAGCAACAACAGTTTCATTTTTCCTGGTACGTAATGGATCACGTTCCACAGACTTTTTTTGTACTGTAAACTGGTAAACAGTCCAGAAACACGGATACCTTTTTTAATACACAATTTAAACCCATAATGGGCTACATATTGTTACTGTAAGAAAACATTTCTCTAAGAGCTTTTCGGCAAGTGAGATAAATTATATGTTGTTTCTCACACCCTTGAAATTTTTCATGTTTTGCCATGTTGAAATGTGATGTTGTCCCCAACAGTGATTTGCTCAAGTCTGACTATTATCAAATGTGATGACTGTCTTCATCCTCTAGAGCATAGCAGCGTTGGTGAGGGTGTCTGAGGGTGACCTTCGCAAAGCCATCACCTTCCTTCAGAGTGCTGCTCGCCTCAGTGTGGAGAAGGAGATCTCAGAGAGCGCTGTTATTGAGATAGCCGGGGTGAGAATACCTTTGTGGATCTGTCTACCTTATAAGAGCCCATCATTAAGTACCGATACATAAAGAACAGGGCCTGGATCTGAAAGATGTGTTGGTTGGATAAAGTGACTTTCATGTTGTTTTTATACATTGGCTCTTGGTTCAAACTCCTGGTTTAAGTAATGGCCAAGTGTATATATGGGTATGTGCTGAAGGGTGGTGGTAGGGCATGATACCAACCCTGGGGTAGGGTAAACTTCAGTCTTTTCTTAAGGCTAACAAATCTTGATGAATTTTTAAAGGGATGCTCCAATGCTGATTATACCCTATAGTTGTTGATAACTGCCTATCATGGGCCTACAATACCTACCATGGGCTGTCAAAATGATGGCTGGTTCTTAAAACTCTATATTCTTTCAAAATAAATACCCAATTGAGATATTAATGCATTACATATGTTAGTATGTCTGTTATGAAACTAACTGACACCAAAATTAACATTTTAATAACTATAATACTATTTTTGAACAATTTAAACTTCAGAGACATGGTCGAACTTGAATAGCAAAATTGAAAAAGTGAAAATATTACCTGAAAAACAAAATGGAAAACACATATTACGAATCTAACAAACGTAACAAGGCCTATAAAACTTGAAATGTAAAAAAAGAACTAAAAATAGATATTGAAACAGTCCCAAACAACGACCGGAACTTAAAAACTACTAAAACAACCGTGGGCCGTCAAAATGACCGCACACGGTTTTGAAACTCAATATTCTGTCAAGATACCCAATTGAGATATTAATGTATTGCATATATTAGTATGTCTGTTAAGAAATGACTGATACCAAAATTAACATTTTAACAACTTTAATACTATTTTCAAACAATTTAAAATGGCCGCTGTCCAGCACCTGTAAATACTGCAACACCTCAGCGGTAGTCATGGTGCGTCTGAAACGGCGTCTGTACCCAGACATGTTGGCAATAATCAGAAATCAAGTTTAGACTATTAATCTGCGCTAGTGTGTTTCTAGGACAGAGCGAGGAACTTCGCGAAGGAAATGATGCCACCAACATACGCCATAAATAATGACATGATGCACACGATCATGCGCAAATTACGAGCCGCCTTTTTGACGGCTCATGGTCATTTTAGGTAGATCTTATTATAATTTTTTTTTTGTGCGATTGATTTAAAACTAATTTCAATGCAGATGTATTCAATGCCGGTCTGTATCTTTTTTTCCCCCCACAAAATTATTAAACTTTGAAAATCCAAAACTTTCAAAGTGGCGGCCTTGGTCATTCTAGTGTTAAATCAGTCCAGAGATATTAAAGGTAAGGTTTACAAGATGGTTGTGAGACCAGCTATGTTATTTGGTTTGGAGACAGTGGCACTGACGAAAAGACAGGAAGCGGAGCTGGAGGTGGCAGAGTTGAAGATGCTAAGATTTTCATTGGGAGTGACGAAGAAGGACAGGATTAGGAATGATTATATTAGAGGGGCAGCTCAGGTTGGACGGTTTGGAGACAAAGCAAGAGAGGCAACATTGAGACGGCATGTGCATGTGTGGAGGAGAGATGCTGGGTATACTGGGCGAAGGATGCTGAATATGCAGCTGTCAGGGAAGAGGAAAAGAGGAAGGGGAAAGAGGAAGTTTATGGATGTGATGAGGGAGGACATGCACGTGGCTGGTGTGACAGAGGAAGATACAGAAGACAGGCAGAAGTGGAAACGGATGATCCGCTGTGGCGACCCCTAACGGGAGCAGCCAAAAGTAGTAGTAGTGTATCTCCCTGAAACAGACTGGCATGCTGTAGCTTCCTGGTTTAACGTAAAACTACAAATGGGTGGGGATCAAGCAGGCTGTCACTCAAACACAGAATGGGGCAGGCTCCACTTTAGAGAGGTTGTGGTGAATTAGCGGTAGTAGCTTGCAAGTTGCTCAACAACATTATAGCTTATATTTAACTAAGTTAGTCTTGAAGATGTTTCTGTCACTAACAGTAATGTTACCTGTTAGCTGAATAAAAGCCCAGTTGCCTTCAACACACTACTAACAAAATTTTGCAACTTTTGGTTGTCTTTTTAAGAAAATTTAATCACTAACATGAAGCTTACAAATATGATAGTAGCCTAGCTAGTGACACTTACTCATTACTTTTCTCCTCCTGTCCTCATCCAATGTATAATCCTCAAGATTGTTCGAAGACATTACTTTCAAATTAGCAAAATCTGCTAGCAGGAACAAAGCTAACAGTTTCTCTCTGCTCGGGATGCAAAGTTAACCCCCTGTACAACCTTGGCCCTAACCTTAACCCTAACCATTAACCCTTATCTTAATGTAATGTTTACCCCTGGGGAAATGCTGTACAAATAGGACGTTTCTTTGCCTTTAGGAGGAGGTTGCTAGAAAATTAACCATCCTGCTCATTGCAGTTCTTAAAATCAGAGACAGGGGAAAGGTTTGCATCAACATTCGTCTTTTTTTTCCCACAACAGTTCTTTTCAGCACTTGCTTTGGGAAGCCATAAAACTTGATATGGTTTGACACATCATACTAAATTAATTTAGTTGTGTTGGAGCCTTCCTTTGATAGTCTGATGTGGCATTCTGGACTTTATTGGCTCCACAGCTTCATTCTCCCTTTCCTTGAGATGGTCACTTCAAAATTATTTTCATTGTTATCTGAAAGCATTAGGGTAGCTGAGACTGACCAAGTCACTGAGATGAGTGATGAAACGTTTCTCCCACTAAACTGTGTCCAGATGAACTGATTCAACTTCTCTGGCATTGGGTTGAGGTTTTATTCAAACACATGTTATTTAGCGGTAGGAAGGATCTTTTTGTGAAGGCCCAAATCTGCTTAATGATCATGGATGAAACAACAGTATGACATCTTACCTGTCATAAGTCTCGGCTGCTTTATGTGATTGAAGCCATGCTGAATATGTGTGATTAAGAGTTTAGGGCTGTGGTCGCATTCCTTGTACTGTCTTGAGGGGATGTTATTGAATGGCTTTCTCATAGAAATAAGTTTTTCTTAGCCTCTCCTTCTTGGATATGTCATATCCAGGCAAAGAGAATGCAAATGTAACCCATCCCTTTCTAAATGCTAATTATGTTTTTTATAGGTAGTCCCTCCCAAAATGATTGACAACCTACTTCAGATCTGCTACAAGGGGACGTTTGAGAAACTAGAGATTGCTGTCAGGGTAGGTGCCCTGACAAAGTTTTCTGTTTGTATTAAGTTACTGAGTCCTATTTGCTGAAGGAGAATACCACCCAACTCAGGAATTCACTAATGCTATGACAGTCCAGTAAATACGTATTTCCTCACATGTACTCTGCCTCTATCTCAACTGTTTTCCCTGTTTGATTTTCTGTTTCTGGTTTTGGCTTTTCAATGTCACAGAACATGGTGGAAGAAGGCTATGCAGCCAATCAGATCCTGCTCCAGCTCCACGAGACAATCATAGAAGAGGACTTGAATGACAAACAGAAGTCGGCCATTTCAGAAAAGATGGCGGTAAGTCTTCTGATCCCGTGTGCAGGCTTCAGTGACACCCATTGATCTTTGAGGATGTTAGGTGTTACTGTCTCCAGTGGAGAAATTGATTTCCAGATTCTTGTATATGTTTTGTTTGATCCATAAGTCAGCTGACTAAAAACTTGGCTTTTTAAAATTGCTTTTGTTTGGTTATTGAAGTGGGTCATTCTTGGCCAAACAATGAGAAAAATCTTTTGCCTTTTTCTAAAATATGACTCACTTAATAAATTCTGCTGCTTTCTTCTCTAACAAGGGTGGCACAGTGGCCCAGTGGTTAGTGCTGTCGCCTCACAGCAAGAAGGTCCTGGGTTTGAACCCCGGGGTTGTCCAACCTTGGGGGTCATCCCCGGTCTTCCTCTGTGTTGAGTTTGCATCTTCTCCCCGTGTCTGTGGTGGGTGTTCGGTGGCTCCGGTTGCCCCCTCCATAAAAAAGACATGCATGGGGTGTCCGGGTAGCGTAGCAGTCTATTCCGTTGCCTACCAACACGGGGATCTCTGGTTCGAATCACCGTGTTACCTCCGGCTTGGTCAGGCGTCCCTACAGACACAATTGGCCGTGTCTGCGGTTGGGAAGCTGGGTGTGGGTATGTGTCCTGGTTGCTGCACTAGCGCCTCCTTTGGTCGGTCGGGGCGCCTGTTTAGAGGGAGGGGGAACTAGGGGGAATAGCGTGATCCTCCCACGTGCTATATCCCCCTGGCAAAACTCTCCACTGTCAGGTGAAAAGAAGCGGTTGGCGACTACACATGTATCGGAGGAGACATGGTTGTCTGCAGCCCTCCCCAGTTCAGCAGAGGGGGTGGAGCAGTGACCAGGATGGCTCGGAAGGGTGAGGTAATTGGCCAAGTACAATTTGGGGGGGGGGGGGTGAAGACATGCATGTTAGGGTTAATACTCCTGTCTGTGCCGCTGACCGAGGCATGGCAAGACGAACTGGAGTTGGTCCCTGGGTGCTGCACGGCGGCTGCCCACTGCTCCTAGCTACACAGCTAGGATGGGTTAAATGCAGAGAAGAGTTTCCCACAGGGATTAATAAAGTATATCAAAATCAAAATTAAAAAAGGCTTAAAGGCTTTTGTCATTCTGCACGTTTCTCCTTTTCTTAATCCAGGCTCCCTCATTTCTCTCCAACCTCCTTCCAGCTGCTTATGCTCTCAATAAGTTTATTCAAAACATGTTACAAATTCATGTCGGTTATATTTTATAAATTTAACTGTCATGAACCAAATATCCTTTTGACACATGCCTTAACATTAAATATTGCTGAAGTTTCCCTTTTTCTCTTTCCATCTCTTCCTCCCTCTCCCAGGTTGTTGATAAGTGCCTTGCAGATGGTGCAGATGAATACCTGCAGATGTTGAGTCTGTGTTCAGTCATAATGCAACAGGCTGCTCAGATTAACTAAAACCCCCCTGCCTCCAAAGCAGTTTCCCCTTTTCTGTGTGCATACTATGATCTTCTTCCAACACCTATGGGTTCTCCTGTCAGATTCCATCTTCAACCTGGTCTTGTTTCTCAGAATGAGTAAACCTTTTATAAATATAGGTTTTATAAAATGATGTACTTTATTTACTTTTTTTAAGCGTTCATTAAATTAGACACCGGAAAACCAAAAGTTAACAAGCTGGCTTGCTTTCAGGAAGCAGTGCAACTGATTTTACCTCTTTATTGGAGCTTAGGAAGAAATGGGAACGGATGATCCGCTGTGGTGACCCCTAACGGGAGCAGCCGAAAGTAGTAGTCATAGTAGAGTAGATTGGAGCTTAAACAGAATCTTTTCCTACTGTAGCAGTGGAGCTTTGTGGATAAGACTAACATCACAATAATGTCAATTCGTCTCTGTAGCAACTCCTTTTCATCTTCCCATGTCTCCATACTATCAATGTTAAATCATTGTTTGTTACTTCTCCTGTAGACATATGCCACTGAAAAATATTTATACTTTGTTATTGACAATAAAATGATCTTTTCAGTATCGAGGGTCCAGCTTCTGTCTTCAGGCACAGGTTTTGAATCCACACCATGTTTTATTAGCTGCAAAAACAACAATTTAGTTTTGGAAAGCACCTTTCAAGGAACCCAAGGATGCTTTACACTAGATAAGAACAAAAAAAAAGAAGATTAAAATAAAGATTAAAAGACTTCAGATCATAGGCCTTAGTAAAAAGGTAGATTTTCAGTCGTTTTTTAAATTGTCCAAAGAAGCAGCGTTGCAGAACTCTGCTGGAATAGAGTCCCAAAGGGTGGGGGCTGCCACAATAAAGGCTCTATCCCCTAAAGTCCGCAGGCTTGTGTTGGGGATGGAAAGCAGGCCCGTCCGTATCTGCGGACCACGGATTCCGGGATGGACTATAGCAGTTGAGGAAGTCTGATAGGTACTGGGGGGTAAGGGCATGGAGGGATTTATAGGTGAGGAGGAGGATTTTATCAGGGGGGACCGGAGGGTGTGCTCCAATTATCGGGGCATCACACTGCTCAGCCTCCCTGGGAAAGTCTACTCTAGGGTGCTGGAAAGGAGGCTCCGACCGATTGTTGACCCTTGGATCCAGGAGGAACAATGTGGATTTCATCCTGGCCGTGGAACAATGGACCAACTCTTTACCCTTGCAGAAGTGCTGAGGGAGGCATGGGAGTTTGACCAGCCAGTCTACATGTGTTCTGTGGACATGGAGAAGGCTTACGACCGTATACCCCAGGGCACTCTGTGTGGGGTAATGCAGGAGTATGGCGTACCAGGGCAGTTGCTAAAAGCCATCCGGTCCTTGTATAACCAAAGTGAGAGCTGTGTCCGTATTCTCGGCATAAAGTCAAACACGTTTTCGGTGGGTGTCGGACTCTGCCAAGGTTGTCCCTTGTCCCCGATTCTGTTTGATATTCATGGACAGGATCTCAAGGTGAGGAGTGTGTCTGTTTTGGGAACCTCAGAATTGCAACCAGTTTTATATATGTTAGACACAAAGAACAGATCAGTGTTTCACAGCATTCCCCCCCCTCCCTTTTTTTTTGGTGTGTTAGAACAGAGAACTACAACAACACCTTGTTCCAACGCCCCACCCATCCCCAAAATCTCAAAACAGGGTAGAAAGAAGAAAATAAAATAATGCACATAGAGAACTGAATAAGTAAATAAGACACACGTGTACACACACACAGAGTTGATAAGATGAAATAAAATAAATCGGGGAGGTCACTGCAATAAAAAGGATGCTCACCTCAAGGAATGGATTCAGTGATAACCAGTTGGGGTCCAGAGAGGTAAGAGAATTTACATATGCGATAATAGGCTGCCATCTTTTGTAGAACTTAGCTGTTGAGCCTCTTAAGGAGTACTTCAACCAGGAGGTAGTGGAAGGTGGATTTGGGTTTTTCCACTGTAACAGAAAGTGTCTACAGGCAATAAGTGAGGCAACAGCAACAACATCAGAATTTTTCTTGGTAAGACTGGCTGGTATAGGGGGTGCCCCAAAGCTGGCTATTAAGGGGCAGGGATCTAGTGTAATATTGAGGGCTTCTCCTATCATCTTAAAGAAACAGGACCAGAACTCAGCTAATTTTGGACAGGAGAAAAACATATGACTATGATCCGCCGGTGATGAGCCACATCTATCGCAGGTATCATTTGTGCCTGGAAACAGCCTACTAAGCTTAGCTTCTGTAAAATGAACCCTACGCAAGACTTTAAACTGAATTAAACTTAAACGGGAACATGAGGATGTAGAGTTGACCCTGGCTAGTGCCTTGTCCCGCCATTCATTTGTCACATCACGTTCAAGCTCCTTTTCCCAACTACCCCTAACCTCCGCGAGAGAAGTCACATCCAAGGATGATATAAGGTCATATAAAATTAAGATCCTGCCTCATGCCCTGGGGAGAGAGAGTACCTTAGAGACAAGGGAAGATGTGAAATGTGTGCGAGCATAATTATGAGCTTGAAAATACCGGAACAAGTGAGATTAAGGTAAATTGTACTTTAAGTGGAGAGCATTAAAAATGGTGAATGAGCCCTTTAAATATAAATATGAGAAATGGGCCAGGCCTCTCTCTCTCTCCACAGATTGAAAGCTGTATCTAAATTAGAGGGAGGAAACAAGTGGTTATTACAAATGGGGCTGCATGGAGTGGGGGCAGAACGTTTGAAATGTTGCCTAAATTGTTTCCAAATTTTCAAAGTAGAGAGTATAATTGGATTTCTAATGTATTTAGGACAGCAAGAAGCCAGAGGGGCACAGACCAAAGATATTTGTGATGCAAAATGCAGAGCTGACACGTCGCAAATTGTGGTCACTCACTCATGGACGACCTGTGAGGGACGCTTAGTACGCCTGCTCATTAGCCTTCAAAATTCCTCAGAATAATAATAATCTGACTAAAACGGAAGGAGTCTGTCTTTCGATTTTTTCGACAACCGTTCATCTGACTGACTTCATACTTGGCAGTTACGCCGTTGGTCTGGACAGTTTTGTGCTTGTTCACTTATTTTTTTAGAACTGAAGTTACATTTCTGTCATTACAGAGAGAGTAAAGTATCGAAAAAAGGTGCCGTGGGGTACCAGTACCGAATTCTAGGTACCAGTACCAGTATCGATTCAAATGTGAACGGTACCCAACCCTACGAAACACAAGCGATAAAACGTTACAATTACAATGTTACAATTTCATTTAGCAGAGGCTTTTATCCAAAGCGACATACATCTGAGAGTTAATACAACACAAGCAAGGATTTAGTCAAGAGGCGACAATGCAAGTAAGTGCCAAAAAACTAGGTTCAAGTCCAAAGCATAAACATCTTGTTTATGGTTCTTGTTGCCAGAAGGAGGGCCAGACCGAGGAAATAGCGGATTTCAGCTTTAACAGTGGTGATATTTAAACCATGTGGTGACAGTTTTAATGTGTTGTTGTGTTTACATCTACACTGCTGTACTAGATTGAGTTTGCTTGCAGCTGCACAAGACAAAAGTTTATCTTATTGTATGTATCATACTTAGTTAACAGTTAGGTGAATAAGAAGGCTCATTTATGATTTATGTGTGACTCACCTTGCATGCCAGCTGCTTCTCAAACCTGGGAGCCATGAAGGACCAGGGACCCATGTTCTGAGGTTCTTCCTGACTCCAGATGAACTCTGCCAGGGAGAGAATGTGTTTTTCACAATTAACAATTAAAAAATAAAATTAGGACCATACTAACTTCTGTGTAAATTCAAAACCCATGCTGGCAATAGAGGTGATGTGAGGTGAGGTGAAGTAACCAGAGGTCAGGGCTGCTCATGCAGGTTGTTTTGTGAGGTCAGCAGCAGAGGTCAGCTCAGGTCACCAGGTTTTTGCATGCTACCTTTGGCATTGGCATATTTCCGGAGCTCCTGCTGCAGAGCCTCCAGAGGGAAAGGGCAGAGCTCCTCTAGGTGGATTAAGGTTGTGTTGTGGTTGGCCGCTGATATCTCCCTCTGCTTCAGCAGGGCATAGTAGTGTTTCCCTGAGCACAGCACTACCTTCTGGACACTGTTGGAAAGTACAGAGGTGAAACAGGAATAGGTGAATGTCTGGAGAAGTTTAATCGTCCTCTCATTGTGAACTTTGAAATACTTGCACAAGCCCAGACATTTTTTTCAGTTTGTTATATTCAAGGTACCTTGAAATAGTTTTGTTCAAATAGAATGAACTATAGGGCCAATTTCACCTTGTACAATGACAAAAATAAAATTCTAGCAGGAAAAATAAAAAGCTTTTTCTTGCTAGAAAACAGTTGTTCCAAAACAAACAATATTTTAAAGATAGCAGAGACAGACTTTTACACTTGAAAGTTTTATTTAATTTTGCTTAAAGAACTTTCCATGCATGGTATTGAGATCATTTGATTAAATAAATAAACATTAAGGCTTTTAAAAGGACCTGCAGCTTCAGCAGTTTGAGCTCCATGAGACCAGTCTTAATGTTGAGACCATTATTAGTTAAATACAGATTCTGTACCTTTCTGGTGAGATTGATGTATCACCCAACACCAGTTGGAAAAACGTTTCTGGGGCCAACTCAGCCAGACTCGACACTGCTCCCTAGAAAAAAGAAAGAGAATAACATTCAACCATCTGAATAACATTAATTTATTCATTCTCTAAACTTGTTTGAGTTGGGCTCCAAGTGGGCTGCAGCCTGTCCCTGCAGGCATTGGGTAGAAGGCTATCACTAAGTATTAAACATCAACATTCGTGCAATATGAGCAATTTAATCTAAAGCGTCCAATTCACCAAGAATGTCGTACAACACTGCACTCACAGAGAATCTCAGCAGGGTTTTGGGCCCGGTGGCATTGAACGGTTTGCGGAAGTTTCGGTTCATTTGGCGCCTCAGCAGATGGAAGTACTGGGCTGGGGTGGTCGGGTTGACCAGAGCCATGTTTACATTGTCACCGTCAACCCCTTCCTCCTTACTGCCACACATCTAGGAGAGGAGAGGACGAGTTCAACAGATGGCAAATACACTGCCAACCATCTGAAAATTCAGTTCTTGAAGTGGCGTTCATGTCTTGGGGTTAGCCAGTAAGTGTCCACATGAAGGGACTTTGACTTGGTGGGGGGCAAAGAAGTGAAGTAGTTTCAACGAATAAGCACCCTCTGTACTGAGTGCAGAAATCAAAAACTAAACATTTCGAATACTGAATTAACTCAAATGTTTTGTATCATTAAATGATGGTGGATGAAGCTCCATTAAACAGGCAGTAACAGTCCAGCGGACCTGTAGGAAGTGCTCCATGCGACATGAGCGTTCCGGTCCCGCTCTGTTGTAGCTGTGAGGCAGCAGGATTACAATTCCTGGCCGTAGGAGCCACTTAGCCTCACCTGGGGACACAGTCATTTGACAAACATGGAAAATTTTCTCATTTACTATACTATAGTCTGACTGACTGATCCCTACCTGTAATGTCCATGCTTTGTAACACGTTTTAGTAATGTTTCTGGTGTTAGTTTTAGTGTTTATTCTGTTCACAAGGGGGCGCTCTAGGTTAAAGTGCCGTTTATGTGAGACGTTGAGCCCGGAAGTAGCGGAGTGAGAGAGGCGCGTTAGCATGCTATGGCTAGCAGATACACTAGCAGATGTACCGTTGTCGTTAGGCAAATGCTTCACTAAAGATTCCAAAATGCAGCTTCATGGTATCTGAGTTACTATTTCAAAACTTTACACTACCCACCCCGCACCATGAACGCTAATGGGCGATTCTTCAATTTGGGGCGATTCTTCAATTTGGGGCACCTCTAGCATTTGAAATTTTGAAAAAATAAAAAATAAATTTCTTTAAAATCTGCCCCCCCCCCCCCAAAAAAATATGTATTAAGTGGCCTGGAACAAATATCTTAGCATAGCTTTTCCTCACTCACCTCACCTATCCCGTTGGGGCACCGCTAGGGCTGGAGCGCCGCGCGTGTGTGTGTGTGGGGGGGGGGGGGTTAGGACGATTCCAAGGCCCCAGCACTGACAGGGGCCCTTCGGAGAACACTATTATTATTATTATTATTATTATTATTATTATTATCATAAGTAAGTGAATGTACTCACAATTATAATTGTATGTATTAAAAAGTTACAAATGAAACAAACTTGTGTTTTGTTTCTCAATTTTTGGCGAAATTATCAGGATGGCTTGGCCTTATTTCCATCCCTCTCTCTGTGCGTTGCATGGTTCAGTCTTACAGCGCGCGCTAGCCTAGAACCGTTGATCCCAGTAGAATAAGGTCAGGTGACGAGATGAGATGTCGGCTAAACGTAAGTCAGGTTGTCGGAAAAGAAAAGAAATACAAAAAGAAAAAGAAAAGCTGCGAGTGACATTAAGGGGCGACAGCTAGTCACAAAGTTTTTTTTTTTCAAAAGAAAGGCATTTATTCACGGCCCCTTCCTTTGGTGCCCATAACATGTAGCTAGCTAGCTAACTTAGCCAACGTGCTATTCTGTGTGGCTTAATCACTGCGTGGATGATCTAGCTCAGTGTTTCTCAACCGGGGGTCCGCGGACCCCTAGTGGTCCGTGGTGTAATTGCAAGGGGTCCGTGAAAATAAAATATCTTTAAAAAAAAGATCCTATGACATTTATAGAAATAGGATTATTTTACTCAAATGTGACTGAGACCTTTATCTACCTAAACTATAAAGGGTAACAGGACTTTTTTCGCTAATTACATCTGTTTCACAAGTGTAATTTATTGTATTTTAATAAGAGATCTCGCTCCCGTTTGCACTGTTAAAAGTTACTGAATACATATTCTGTTTTGTTACATATATCTGAAAGTTACTGCATAAGAATTCTGTTTTGTTAACTATATCTAAGTTACAACTGAAAGCTCTTATTTTTGCCCCAAAGAGTGAATAAATGCTATAATGCAATTTAAAATGCAGTTTCTACTGTTTCTATCAAATTGCAACCCCCCCTCCCCCAAGATCAGGTGGAGGGGTCCTCAGGGTAGATCAAAAATACGCAGGGGGTCCAGGACCCCAAAAAGGTTGAGAACCACTGATCTAGCTAACTTCAAGTAAAGTTGACTTACAGTGCAGTGTCAGGTTAATTTCGGTTAAATATGTATTGCCACCGAAAATGAGATGAGTGCAAATTTGCCCTCATTTCATTTTTAACACGTGCCTGCACATTGTTTTTAATGACAATAAAATTGAATTGAATATCCAGCAGCTAGTATGCTAGGCTAGCTAACTAGCGTAACGTTACATGCTCGCAAGCTTGTTCACTCCTAAATCACGTCTGCCCTCGCCCTCATCTCGAACAGATGCAGCTTCAGGATCAGAAACCCTTCTCTCAACTCACCTCCCAGTTGAAGGAGAAGGAGGTGGGCAGTAGGGGTTTGGGGTTAAGGCTCATACAAACTGATTTTGAATATTTTAATATATGACGTATTACCATGTGAGCAGGTAGCTTGCTTGCACGCAAGCATTGAATACAACTTTAGCTAATGGTCACATTTAGTTTATCTAGTTCTTCCAGTAATTGCAATAACATTGACCACTAGCACATTAAAATAAGGTTAGCTAGCTAGCTAGATAACATTTAAGATCGTTCATATGATGCAATAATTTTATGTATTACTATGTTAATACTATCATAGGACAGATTATGAATGATGTACCTTATGGATACTCTAGAGCCAGAGCCCTCTTCAAGCAAGGCAGCCAGAGAAGAGAGCTTAGGTAAAGAGGCAGAGGCAGAAGAAGTGGCAAAGGACAGTGACAGCAGCACAGATGAGGAGGAGGAGGAAGAGGTTCCATGATGAGACCTCCGAAAAAAACAGGTCAGGAGGACAGGCCAGAAACAACATTTCGTAACACTGTGTTTTTCACTGCCATGGACCAGATAATAAGTGACTTGGACACTCGGTTCCAAACCACAGCAAATATTGTCGAAGAATTTGCGGCCATACTTAAAGTTGGGCAGTTGAGTGACAGTAATATTGCTTCTGTGTCAGCCACTGATAATGAAGTACACAAAGGACCCCACACCTCGGTTTGAGAGTGAAATCGGGCATCTTAATACAATATTTTCTGCCACTTTCCCCTCTGACTGTCTTGCTCTCCTGAATGCAATCTATAAAATGCAACTCCAGAGCATTTTTGGAGAGGTTTGCATTGCTCTTAGGATTTTTTGCACTCTCTCGGTTACCGTTGCCGGTGGAGAAAGGGTATTTAGCAAACTGAAGCTGATCAAGAGCTATCTGAGATCAACAGTGTGTCAGCAGAGGTTGAATAACCTTGCAATACTGTCGGTCGAGAAACAAGTTGGCTTTATCACTTAACTTCAGGGATTTGATTCACGATTTTGCTAGCAAGAAGGCCCGGCGTTTGGCTTTTGGCATTTAAGTCATGGGCTGGGAGAATAAAGTTTAGTTTCACAGCTATAGGCCTACTGTAACAACTGCGCCGGTGTTGAGTACATCAAGTGATCTTCTATCAATGAAATAGTTCTTCATCAAACATCAAATTCAACTGGGTTTTCTAGGTTAATGGGTGGTTTAGGTGGGTGGGGGGATGGGGGGGCAATATTATATTCTTTCATGAGCCCAGAATCTCTAGCGGCGCCCCTGGTATAGGGGGTTTACCTTTCGCAGCCTGGTAGCTGATCCTGTTCTGCAGGATAAAAGACGCACTGGTCCTCGTCCATCTCTTAACTCTCACGTCTGGCTCCTAGTGCCATACCCCTGGCGACGGCTTCAGCTGGCCGGCTAAATGACATGAGGGGGTGGTGTCAACACTGCATCACAAGGCGATATGCTTCTCTCAGAAGTCATCGGCTAGGGCGGAAGAACTCTTTAGGGTCAACGGGCAAGTGTTCGGGACCAAGGCGTGCCTCGGGATGAGGAGTTCGGCTGTGGTCAACAGTTTGGAGAGGATTGGGCCCCACCAAACTCTTTTTGCCCCAGACACATTCATGATAAAAACCGCAGCGTAGCTTTGATCATCCTACAAAATAAGTTTGATATTATGATGCTTGTTTCAAAGTTGTAACAGCAAAATGTGATGCTGATGACATGTGATGGTAAAGACAATTTTCACCTTTTGGAGAAAAAGTTGGCTAAGTCTTAGACTTTCTAACCAAACCTGTTAGCTAGCATACAGTGTACAATGAATATAAGTGAATAAAGTGAAATTCCTTATTTCTGAACTAAAATACTCAATTAGTAACTTGTTTAGTAATGATGCCTAATAAACATACTCTCAGATCAGGACATCTAAATCTTCCGATTTACTTACATTTGTGGACATGAAAAAGTCATGCGCCTCTGGCACTTCTCGTTTCCATGGCAACCACATTGTTGTTATTTGGAAAAACGTTATTGCTCTCCAAAATGTTCGGTGTGCTGGTAATGACAGATGTATGAGGGACAGCGATATTTAACTATAAGAAAAATGTGCAAATTGTACATATATAAACCATATGAATTTGAAATATGCCTTTTTTTAAATTATTATGAGAAAATGCAAAGTAAAGCTTGAATGAGTTTAACCATTTTTATTACTTTATTATAGAGGGGAAGTGATAAAGCTATTGTGCCCGACAACACAGCTCCCAGGATCGCCAGGACACCCAAACCCCTCCACCACGTTAAGGTGGCGTTTTTCGGAGGGGGCTTATTTACATGTTCGAAAGAAATCATCTTCATTCATTAATTAGATTAATAAATGAATGATGATGATAAATAAAGATGATTCATTTGGCTTATTTACGTGTTCGAAATAAATCATCTTCATTCATTCATCATCATTAATTTATGATGAACTCGTTAACTTTAAATGCAATGTTTGTTTTTGAGATAGCCCAAACTTTACGTTTGGTACCAAGTGCTATTGACCTTAGCGAAGTAATAACACAATAAACTGAAGCAGGTTTGAAAAGATGGAGCACTGAGATTGTTCGTCCAAAATATGCCTTGGATAGTTCTGACAACATATAGATGGCATTCAATTAATCTCGTGTTAAACGTTGACCTCCATAAAATTGGATTTCAGATTCAAATTTATTCATCAGGTGCTACCATCAGTGCACCTTATGCATGATTATCCTTTGATGGGTTTGTGCGTGCAACACAATTATAGAACACAATGGAAGAATAAATTTGGCATCCAGTGACAGTAAAACAATGTGGACTGAGAGATGATATAAAGTTTTAATGCAATGTAGACATCGAAAGAGTATAGTTGTTATCTCAGATTATTTGCTTTATAGGCTTATGCCGCACATGTCTGTGAATGTTCTCATTCATCCAGGTCATGGTTCTCGAAATGAGTTGAATCAAGTGCAACTGGACTTGGTATATATCTGTGAAGACGTTTCGCCTCTCATCCAAGAGCCTTCCTCAGTTCGTGCCTTTCTGACTAGACTAGCCTCTGAGGAAGCCTCTTGGATGAGAGGAGAAACGTCTTCACGGATAGATACCAAGTCCAGTTGCACTTGATTCAACTCCTTTGGATGCTGCACATGGTTTCACACATGAAAATAAGTAACCAGGGTGGAATCAAATCGTTGTGCAGGCCATAATATTGGAGTGACGAAAGAAGAGTAGGTGCATGTTTGATGCTGCACATGTTATGGTGTCAAGAGATTTAGATATGTAACACACACAAACAAACAGTAGGCTATTGTGACAGCACATGGGGTGTTGCATGGGGTCTTTCCTAATCTCCAAAGGCCCCTTTGGAAGACAGACTCCATCACCTAATTTTGGATTATTATTTTTTGAAATTCAAAATAGACAATACTGAGCTCACTTAGATTGAATTAAATTTGAGCAGGGACTGAATCAAGTTTACTGATGTCAAACTTTGCCGATGCGGATGCTTAAACCACTTTCCCATTAAGCAGTGAACATGATTCTGTTGGCATTAAGAACCATTTGTAGCATGTCAAATTATGTTTAGTTAATAAGATACCATCTAATTAATCATTATTTCATTACTAATATCAAACTCTGACACATGATTCATTGTGAGACACTGAGCTTTCTCGTGGTCCTTTTGATTAAGCAGGAGATGCAATGTACTCATCCTACAGCACACACACACACACACACACACACACACACACACACACACACACACACACACACACACACACACACACATTCTAGGGCAACAGAATCCTTTCCGTCATTAGGTCAGAGCTTTTCAAAGTTTTCTGTCCTGCTAGGTGGTTTATTCCATCCTCCAATCAGAAGGTAGACCTGGAACAACAGGGGAATCTAATTAACCATCTGACAGAACAGAAAACCAATACTACTGGTGCTCAAGAACTGGATTGAGAACCACTCTTTTAGGTTTATTTTTTTTAATAGGATTTGGGGTATTTTTTGATCCGTTCAAGAATGTTTAATTTGCCATATTTCCCATATGGTCCACGTTCTTGCTCTATTACTTGGATTGTCCCGTTGCAGAACAAGCGCCATCTATGCCGTTATTCCCCGCCGAGCCAGAGGTGGCGCTACGTTACTAATAAAAGCTACTTTTTTGTGGCGGTCCCCGGAGTAGTACTTCCGGAGTGTGCTGCTTTGGGAAAAGCAACAGTGTTTTCATGGTCAGAGCTGCGTATAATCGGATAAGTAAAGCCGAAAGTCCTTTCCTGCGGTGTGTTGCGACTTACGTTGGCGTTGCTGTGATCGACGGCGAACATGGAAATCCCTGCTCCCCCCGAAGGTGAGCGGTGGGCTCCGGAGCCCCTCGGTTTTCATTCAACGGGTCCTTGTCTTGTTCAGCGCGATGGCGAGCGCCATCAACCTTACTGCCTTTACTAGCAGTTACAGCTGCTCGTAAAGGTTTTTCCATTAAACTGCGTTTATATTTGGTTTTACTCATTTGGCAGACGTGTTTATCCGAAGCGACTTATAAGGAGGTCAGAAATTAGCAGATCAACCCGAGTGTTACTAACTGGCCTAGTTACACAGTAACCATTTCATAGTAGTACTATCATAGTAGTAGTGTTAGTACATCTGCTACATATTAATCTATCGTAATGATACTACACGAAGTAGTAGTACATTTGCTAGATAGTAATCATATAATAGTACAATATGAAGTAATAGGCAGTAGTCATGTCAAAGTAGTATATGAAGGAGTTGTCTGTGAATGTTCTCATCCATCCAGGTCATAGTTATCCAAAGGAATTGAATCAAGTGCGACTGGACTTGGTTATATATATAACCAAGTCCAGTTGCACTTGATTCAATTCCTTATGAAGGAGTTGTAGTAGTAGCGGTACATTTACTTCAGAGGAATCATAAAACCAAGAGTAAGTGTCTTGCTGACTGTATTTAGTTTAAGTGTGGCACACAAAGTTCAAAGTAGATTTACATGATCACATAGTTGAACAGACAGCTCATCACCATCAGAGCATACAATGTCAGCAGTTGGTAGAAGAGAGAGGCAGCAGAAGACGGACACCAATGATAATGGTGTCTAAGTTAGTAAGGGCACACATTAATAGCCGACATTGATGTTAGTGTTTTGTGATTTTTATAGCTAGCTAAATAGGTGAGTAGCTCGGTCTGTATTGGGACATTTTTAAGACTAAGCCTGCCTCCTCATGTATGCTCTTTAATATGGCGCTGAGAAGATCTTGTAGGTTGCTCATGGTGGGATGGGACCAGGTATGTGAACCTTCCCGTTCCAGTTTGGGGGAGACAACTCTTTAAGTCTGCTTTCTGTCCATTGTTTTGTCTTTTTCTATGATTTTTGTTTTCATTTGATTCTGGATGTGCTACAAAAAAAGAAGAAAGTGTAATTAGGTTTTGATAAATTGGTTAAATGAGTTACGACATTAACGGCATGAAATGCTTTATGAACACGTTGCTTCTTCAGTTACTCAGAATATCAAAACGTTATCATGCAGGGTTGTTTAAAAAAAAAAACAGCGGACGTTGCCTGACATCAACACTAAGTGATTTCCGTATTGTCATTGTTTGTTTAGGGGAAACTTGACATGGACTCTGTACCACTGTTACATAATAATTGCAAGTGCAACACAATAAAAACATCAATAAGAGCAACGTAATCATATGACATCAAATAACACATTCTCACACATCTATGTATTACATCTCCATTATCCAAACCGCTTATCCTGCTCAGGGTCATGGAGATGCTGGGGCCTATCCCAGCAGTCATTGGGCGGCAGGCGGGGAGACACCCTGGACTGGCTGCCAGTCCATCACAGGGCCGAACCAAGCTCAATTATATTACATCTCGTATTACATCTATACATTCATATTAGGCCCATTACATAAACACGTTAACTCATTTAAGACATGGTGGCAGTGAAGACATAATGCAAAACTCACATGGTCTGTTGCCGTTATGAAAGATGATTAATGTTGGCAGGAACTAATGTTGATGGTGGTTAAGTCTGCAATGAAGGACCCTGAATATTTTACCAGAAGGTAGGAGTGGGAATTTTGAACCAAAGGCAAAGAGTACGGTTTCTGTGCCTGTCTGATAAAGGCTGCTCATGAATTAATTGAAGGCACATGTGATCTTTACTCCCTAATTTTCATAGCAGTTTGCACAAGTTAAGCAAATGGTATAATATGTTTCACATTTTCATTTTGATTGTCAAATTAAAAACCTTATTTGGACCGATAAACATTATTTTCAATGTGGTTATCAACCCTGTTCCTAGAGAGCTACCATTCTGCTGGTTTTCACTCCAACCCCAATTTAACACATCTGATTCAATTAATCAAGGTCTTGGTAAGTAGGTAATCAGTAGAATCAGATGTTGGAGTGAAAACCAGCAGGATGGTAGCTCTCCAGGAGCAGGGTTGGTGACCAGCATTACTGTGCCACTGCTGCGAAGCATAACTGAGTGAGATTAAAGTTAAACGAAGCCAAGTTTTCCCACCAAACATTTGGGTAATATGAGAGTTTATACTTTTCAAAATTAACTCTGTGAAGAAAAACAGTTTTTTGATAAACCTTAATTAGAACTGATGTCGTTCAACACTGACAGATGTGCAGCTACAGTTACCTCCTACCAATGAATGTTCAACTGAAAAACATAGAGGAAACATTGATGGGCTGATGGGTAATTTACTAACCTTATTGTTTGTTCGTTTTCCTGGTGTAGATCAGGAGCTGCGGAATGTCATTGACAAGCTGGCCCAGTTTGTCGCTCGGAACGGGCCGGAGTTTGAGAAGATGACAATGGAGAAACAAAAGGACAACCCCAAGTTTTCCTTTCTCTTCGGTGGCGAATACTTCAGCTACTACAAGTGCAAGCTTTCTATGGAACAACAGCAGCGTATGTAGTTAGAGACAGTCCACTGTAAAACAGGATTCATATAAATGTCATTCCTTTTGATCGTTTTGAATACCGATGACAGATATCAATATAAAAGTTTTTTCCACAGCCAGACATTAGAGTTAAGATTTTTTTTCTGTCATGTCATCAAGAAATGTCTATAGCTACTGTGTGCAGTTGAATCTGTATTTTGTTCTATATTTGCATACTGATTTCATTTTGTTTGAGTGCAAATATTTATGAACTAGAGTGTGAGTCAAGGCTTCCTTCATCTAGGAGATAGTTGCTCACATTCGCAAATCAGGATTAAATGGTCCCAAATCAAAGGAATAATTTATGTTAGTTCTGTTTCAGATTGGATTATCCCTTTCATTTATGGGCCCGTTATGTCGCCAATAGACGGTTGTTTACCAAGCATTTCTTTTCAGGCCCTTCTTTTTTTCCATCCTGCTCACCAGTTGCAGTATGTCAAACATACTTTCACTTTGTTTTGTAGTATGTTTTTACAACAGGGCCAACTGGGGTTTACAAAGACAACTCGAATGTGTTAACACTTGGAATGGATATTTTTAGAAACCGTAGCCCGACTAATTTATCATGTTGTTGCCAAACAAGATCCAAAATTAACTACCTAAATGTATTTTCTGAGAGAAGTGAGCATCATGAACTCCGGCCTTATAGGAAACTGGTAGCCTTATCTGAAAATGTTTGCGATATAAATTCATCTTTTGGTATCTGCCAGTATATTCCAATTCATCCAAGTGTTCTCTGGAGCATAGGAGTGCTCTGTGCTTATGTAGTCACAATTGAAACAAGAAGACCAAAACTAATTGTACTTGGTATTACTAGACCTGCCATGGGTAGGTCACTGAAAACAACTATATCTGCACAGTCCAAGTGCCTTGTTGCAAATGCAAAAGGGGAAAGTATCAGTTGAGTGAAAGAACTTCATATGAGAACTGCATAATAGTACAATGTTGAATTCATTTCTAAGCTTTTGGTCATTTTTCCATTATTTGTATTATGTCTGTCTGTCTGTCTGTCGTCTGTCTGTCTGTCATGATGATGGGCAAATTGAAAGAAGCTTAGAAATAAATACAGCATATTGTGCAGGGTCACAAAGTTCTTTCCTCGCTCATGTAACACCATTGAAATGCATTAAAGTTTGCTTCTCTCCACATAGATCCCTCTACCCACGATGGTGAGGAGTATAAATCAGAAGGTATTTATTGGGAACCAGTTTTGTCAGATGGATTTGAATTAACAGCTAAAACATCACAGTTTGATTTTGCACATTTTTGCCAGATGTCATTGCACCTCTCAAAGTATTTGTTTTCAGTTTCATTTTTCCATGTTTATTTTTTGAATGTGAGATATCCGTTTTTCAACGAGCATGGCCGTAGATATCCCTGTGGATATCTTCTCCATGGTGCTGATGAAAATGTGCTGTTGCTTCCAGTGGCCCAACATGATTGATTGCTTTAAGTTTGATGATAGTACTGACTGCAGTCAAACAGGAACAGGAGCCCAACCACTTGCCTTTGAATAAGGCCTTGTTTGATTTTATCAAAATTTGGGTCATTTTTGATTTTTTTTCATTTGGATTCAATATGGCTGTAGCTTAGGGCTGCACAATTTTCCAGACAAGTATTGTTACTGAACTAACTGTGTCGTTGCAAGGCTAACTAACCCCACAGCTTTTAAGACATACTCCTAAACATGTGGACATATGATATTTCATATATGTTAAACAGATATGTCATGTGATATGGTGTTTAGATGACTAGCATAGACCCACTGTGCTGCTGTTGGTGTATCCCAGTTATTTTTATGGACCTTTGGTTGTTATGTGGATCTACATATTCTAATTTGCGTAGCACAAAGTCAAGCAATTAGTGTTCATTACATCATATAAGTTAAACAAGGATGCATTTTTATTATTTTTTTTAGCAGTGGGTCAGATATTAGTTCTTTAGATGTTATGTTTTGGGGTTTTTTTCATGTCATTATTTTGCCATACTAGTCATATCACTGTGGTCAAAGGAAGTATTAATGTACTGTTTTTAATTTGAGTTGCTGTAGATGAAAAAAATCTCAAATAGGCATCCCTGTTGGTCACGTTGTAAATGGCATGGGACATAGTTGTACTTCCTTTCTCTGTTTAATAGAATGTAGGGGAGTGGAGGAGGTTAATTGGATCAGAACTTGATATATTCAATGTAATGAAAGTTTTTGCTCGATAAACAACATCAAATTGTCAGTTAGGTGTTCTGGTCAATACTAAAACAGTCCATCTTGAGGGTTGTAAGAAATGTCTTGTAAAAAAGAAAAGAAAAGTTGCAACTTGCAGTGTAATGGAAATTGTGTAGCCTTACTGTAGTTGACTGCTTTAATCCACCTGTTTGTTTTCGTTTGGTTTTTTTTTTAACTATTGTTTTTTTATGCTTATTTTGGAGATGCCAGCTCATTACTTTTCACAATCAATTTTTCTCAATTAGTTTTGAGAACAGTGCTTGCATTACAGCCAGTTGCCTGTACTGTGAATTTCTTATGTTCACTTTTCTGTTTTGTGCCTTGAAAATGTCACCCCTCTGCTTTACATAAGCCTAGTGTACCTGTTATTTGACCCGTTTGAAGTTACTTTTAAAGAAAACCACTTGTGTACCACTGACAAAACAACAAAAGTTCTACCTTTCAGTGTCACACCCAACACATCTTTTTTGGTACATCAGAACTCCAACAGATCAGGCCTTTGAATGCTCTCCATGCAACGTTCTCTTTATCTGACCTCTCCGACACACTTTTTTTTTTTTTTTTGCCACTATGTAGAGCTATACAACCCGGGAGCCAAGGAAGTGGTAGATGTTCCTCCACCACTGTCTATCATTGCTCCTCCTCCGATCCCGCCGCCGGCCACACCTTCCATTGAGGAGCTCATCCAGCAGAGCCAATGGAATCTCCAACAGCAGGAGCAGCACCTGCTTACTCTCAGACAGGTACGTCAGACATGTTCCTCATGTCAGGATTCATATTTTCCCCCAGAATATTTTTTTTTTCTCCTGTCAAATTCTTGGGGTTTTTCTTGGAGAGAGAAAAAGTCTGATATATTTAAGTCAGTGTTCCTCATACATATGTGGCCCATTTTGAAGGTTTGGAGCCTCTTGTAAAATAATTAACCTGCACAAACTAAATGCATTGTAACAGATATTCATGAGCTGGGAATTTTAAAATTGAGTGTTTATGTGTTATTATTTTTTCAGCTGAAATTTTGGATTTTCTGATCATGTATCTTGACTTGTGCATGTTGTGTAGTGTGGAGCTGATTGTGCCTCTTTGAAGGAGGACTCATTCATAATGTAATTGATAATTCATCAGATTCAAGTCAATTTTATTTATACAGCCCAATATTACAAATCTGCCTCAGGGGGCTTTACAGCAATACAACATCCTGTCTTTAGATCCTCGCTTCAAATAAGGAACAACTCCCTAAAAACCCAGGGAGCTCAGGGAGAGCAACAAAGGAGGGCTCCGTCTCCCAAGATGGGCAGACGTGCTATGGATGTTGTGTATACAGATTAGAACACAATTTACAGAATAAAACATTGAAAGAGGATAACAGAATTACACAGGGTTTGTACAGCCATGAAAAATTATTGAAATAGAAAATTGCATTTTCCAGGCCAGGAGAAGTTTTGGAAAAATAAACCCAGAAAATTTTGGAAAAGTCATGGAACTTTGCTTCACAAATAAGAGTATACAGTGATTTAGATGTCTATATAAAGTGCTATATAAATATAATCCATTATTATTATATGTGGTTCAGTTAAGATCGACTGAGAAAAATATATTGTTTAACGGTCCGGCTTGGTTGGGCGTCCCTACAGACACAATTGGCCATGTCTGCAAGTGGGAAGCCGGATGTGGGTATGTGTCCTGGTCGCTGCACTACCGCTTCGTCTGGTCAGTTGGGGCGCTGTTCTGGGGGGAATGGTGTCATCCTCCCACGCAGTATGTCCCCTTGGCAAAACTCCTCACTGAGGAGGAGACGTGGTAGTCTGCAGCCCTACCCAGATCGGCAGAGGGGTGGAGCAGCGACTGTGACGGCTCGGAAGAGTGGGGTAATTGATTGGGTACAATTGGGGAGAAAAGGGGGGGGTAATAACTGTCTGGCATCACTTGTACAAGTATAGGGCATGGCTTGAGAAAAACCAAGACTCGGGATGTGCAAAATGTGGACTGTAGTAAAACGGACTGTAGTAAAACGTTCGACATCTCAAACATGGGAGAGGCAGCGCTAGCTAGCCATGCTAATGGAGCTAAGCATCAGGCTGCAGCTGCGGCTGTGGCTGCTGCTGCTGCTGCACGAATCAACTCTCAACCCCATCACCGGCTTTTTCACTCTGGTGACCAACGTGACACCCGCCTCCAGCTGCAGTGCTTCCCTCTCATCCACCATCAAACAGGGGACCATTTTGGGGGCTGTGTACAGAAACTAAGCCTGCTGAAGTACTACTAAAGGGGACGAAGTCTCACCATTCCTACAAGTCACGTCAAGACATGTTCCTCAACAGCCAGATAGCTGCCAGATTTGCATGCAGTGAACACGAGTGCAGAAATGGGGGAGGGACTCTGGATTGTTTTTTCAGGGGATTCAAACAGGGGAGGTTATCTTCTGTTTATGCTCAATTGGGTTAATGGTAGGCATAGCTGATTTAAAATCTTCGTTACAAAATCTTGTATTCCAAAACAGTTTCTCTCTGACACTGCTGCCTTCTGAAGTTAATTTCCATTACTGGACACTTTTATTTACTTATTTATTTTTCAAACATCGTTGCATCCCAATCATTAATGTTAATTAGGACTACACAATGGAGTTCTCAGGGTTTGATACATTTTATTTCATAAACATCTTACTGGTGTGTCAGCGTTACTTAAATGCTTATTTTGCATCAAACCACATGGCTTGCCATTAATTTTAGTTGTGTGCATACATCTACCCCTACTAACATGTAGTGTCCAGCCTGCTAGCTGGGCAGACAGATAATAGGTTCCCAAGAAAGACTCCGATTCAGAAGGAGTTCCATTTAAAGTCTTCACTCAAGAATATCTTTTCTTTTCCAGCATGCGGCGTAGGGATGTGAGACAGCTAACTGCTTGTTGTTTGTTGTTAGGCAGTTGCGGCCTGTTTGGCCTGAATGGCAGAGGTGCTACCCAGCAGTTAGCTTCGTCCGTGAAAACTTCTTTGTCCGTGAGCTCGAGAAACAGCTCATCTTCAACGGACATGCCAAGTTTATCATCATGCACAGCTGTCTGAAACATTTCTTTCGAGACTGTCTGTAACACTGTTGTAGTTAGTAGCATGTGAGACTCTTGGAGAGGTGTGGGATGAGACAGGGCTGAAGATTTCCTCTCTCACGATTATGCTGCTCGTGCATGGTGCAAAGACAAAGTGGTGCCCATTTGTCAGCATGTTGGTCCTGAAAACACTGGCTGTTTTGTGCGTTCTTCCAAGACGCGCATCCCCTGCTATGACCCACCCAAGGTGGAGTCACTGGGCAAATGGTGTGTTGTGAGGCCCATTACACTGCTATCAAACCTTTTGCCCCTGGATTGTCTTGTCCAAAAAGGAGTAGTATAACCACATCTGGGTCCCAAGCTAGAATTTATCTGCCATGTACTTGAGGTGAGGATGATGTCTGGGAATTTCAGACCCGTCGTCTGGCAACATGTCATATTTGATGAGAGCAGGCAGAGGAATTTGGGTGTTACCATCTAGTGGCTCCACGATGAAGCTGCTGGAGCGTTGCCCTACTGTCTCAACCACTCCCGAGCAAGTCTTTTTAGAGTGTAGCTTGTTCCTGCTGCTTTAATACCAACGTGTTCGAAGAATTCTGATATAAAGGGAGGGAGTCGAAAGGCGCAAAGCTCTCAATTTACCAGTCAGTCTTTGTTCCAACCCTCACCTATGGTCATGAGCTTTGGGTAGTAACTGAACGGGTGAGATCGTGGATACAAGTGGCTGAAATGAGTTTCCTCCGTAAGGTGTCTGAGCTCAGCCTTAGGGTGAGGAGCTTGGAGTAGAGCTGCTGCCTTGATCAGCAGCTTCTTTCTGTAGTGGAAGATGAAGGGTTCCGACGACTTATTTACCTACTTGGATCCATGCTATATCCTTCCAGGGCATAAATACTTCATGGACGTATGCCTGCCGCAGTTATACCAAACAGTGTATACACATATTGACAGCATTTTAAAGGACAATGTCGCATCAGTTAGTTTTACAAGTGACATCTGGAGTTTGAGTGCATGTCCCTGTTAAGCTTCACCATGCAATTTATTGATCAAAACTTAAAACAACATAATGTTGTTCTTCATTGTCAAGAATTCACAGGGTCACACAGTGGGGGCGCTAGCTGTCGCATTCAGTGACATGTTCCGATCCTGGGGAATCCCGAGAGAAAAGGTACACGCTATTCTAAGGGATAACGCTAAGAACATGGCAAAGGCCATGAAGGATGCGGATTTACCCAGTCTACCCTGTATGGTGCATAAACTCCAGCATGTTGTGGCTGAGGGAGTATTGTCACAGCGAAGCATCTCTGATATGGCTGCAGGGAGATGGATGGTCATTCTTTTTTCTTTTTTTTTTCTCCCCAATTATACCCGTCCAATTACCCCACTCTTCTGAGCCATCCCAGTCGCTGCTCCACCCCCTCCGCTGATCCGGGGAGGGTTGCAGACTACCACATGCCTCCTCCGATACATGTGGAGTCGCCAGCCGCTTCTTTTCACCAGACAGTGAGGAGTTTCGCTAAGGGGGGGGGGGGGTGTAGCACTAAGTGGAATAGTACTTAGTATATGCTACAGACTCTACTAGAACAGAAACGGGCACTATCTGCTTATGTAGCCGACTATGACTTGCTTTCAACGTTCTCCAGCAATCAGTGGAAATTACTCAAAAATATGATTTCCCCGCTTGCACCATTTGAAGAGCTCATGCAACAGATCAACTCATCAACTGCATCGGCTGCAGATGTTATACCATTCATGAGAGCTCTTACACGTCTCCTTGAGAAAACAGCAGAGACAGACCAAGATGTGAAAACATCAAAAGCCGCTTTGTTGGAAGCGATCCAGTGACATTGGATGAGAGAGAGAGAGAGGCATTTAAAGGGATCACCTTTAAAAGGAATCTAAGAAACGTTCACCCTTTCGCTGTGTGAGTGATATGACTTCCAATTAATGTTAAATTCTTCTTGGCCCCTCTCCATTTAGGAGCAAGTGACGGCTGCCATATCTCTGGCTATGGAGCAGCAAACCCAGAAGCTACTTCTGGAAACTCAGCTGGACGTCTCAGAGTTTGATAACCTGCTGCAGCCCATCATAGACACCTGCACTAAGGATGCCATCTCTGTAAGCCCAAAGTATTTTATAAATCCATTATTTTATTCACTCGAACTTAGTTTGGAAAATTGCTTTGCAGACAGAGAAAGCAGTCTAAACTCTCAGTTTATCCTTGCGACCCTGACAGCAGGGTAAGCAGTTTGGATAATGGATGGATGGAAAACAAAAATAAATCCCCATTAGATGATTAAATGTGTGGCGCACTTAATAAATTGCCACAACATAAACTATACAGACATCAATTGTTGGAACAGACACCGATTCAGTGGCTCAGTATAGTAAAGTATAAAAAGGTGCTCTCATCGATGCAAATTCAATGCTCTTAGAAAATGCAAGATGCTAAATCATTTCATGTTCATTGCCCAGCTGGTGTCACGTCTAGCTGAGGTCACCAGAACAGTACTGGTGCTTCTCAGATTTGATTGATTTCAGTTAGACATGCCAGTCTAATGCTATTTGCCTTCCAGGTTATTTTCACTGAACTTGCCAATCTGTTAGTAAGAACAAGTTTGATCTGCCAAACCAGGGTGCAGTCCAGGTGGTAAAATAGATTTGGTAATGCTCCAGTGAAATAAAGTCATCATGTTAACACATGTTAAAATAAGAGTTCAGTGTCCATAGGAAAAACAAATATCACTATGCCTTCCTGTAAACTGTACCTGTGTCTGTATAAAGATTTTATTAGCAATTGGAACAAGGTGCCTGTTAATACTTTGCTGCATGAGTCTAAAACCCAAAGAAAAACATGCAAAATAAGTGAAGTTTAGTCCTGGTTTAAAGACTTAATTTTTAAAATTTGTACCAGTTCTGAAAGTGTCTGTGTCTCCCTCAGGCTGGTAAGAACTGGATGTTCAACAATGCTAAGACACCACAGCACTGTGAGTTGATGACATCACATCTGCGCAACCGCATCACTGCTGACGGAGCGCACTTTGAGCTCCGCCTACATCTTATCTATCTGACCAATGATGTGCTCCACCACTGGTACAAAAATACCCATATAAATTCATGATGCCTGGGTTCATCACTCTTTCAGCAGTGCTCCTTGAATAGCTGGTGTAACGCATACTTTGTTGTAATGTGTCTTCTCAGCCAGCGGAAGCAGCAGAGAGACTTGCTAGCGGCGCTGCAGAAGGTGGTTGTGCCCATCTACTGCACCAGCTTCCTGGCCGTGGAGGAAGACAAGCAGCAGAAGATCACAAGGGTATTTTGACAGAAATTGCATAACAATGTGGCCCTTCATTTTTCTTTCTTTCTTTCTTTTTTCTTTTCTTTATTGATCTCTCTCTCTCTCTGACCAGCTGTTGCAGCTCTGGGAGAAGAATGGATATTTTGATGATATCACCATTCAACAGCTTCAGAACCCAGCTTTGGGCCTGGGTCAGTACCAGGTAAGAGGACCAAGGTTCACTAACGTTCTTATCCTGTTAAGAAGTGATGCACCAATACTAATACTGGTATCAAGTATGGTGCTGATACCAGGATAAAATGGAGTACTTGTATCAGAGATTTTACCCAAGACTAAACTCTGATACCAACATATCAAGCAAAATAGCTTAATGTACTGCAATTTTGGCACATGGAAATCTGTATTTCTTCGTTAGTGGAAAAAAAACATTCTATCAATTATTTTGCCCATTGGGCGACATGGCTCAGAAGGTACAGCGGGTCATCCAGTAATCAGAAGGTTGTTGGTTTGATCCCCAGCTCCTGCAGATTGCGTGTTGAAGTGTCCTTGAGCAAGACAATTAACCCCTAACTGCTCCTGATGAGCAGATGGCGCCTTGCATGGCAGCCTCCGCCATCAGTGTATGATTGTGTGTGTGTTAATGGGTGAATGTGAGGCATACATTGTAAAGTGCTTTGAGTAGTCTGTAGACTAGAAAAGTGCTAATAAATGCAGTCCATTTACCATTGACCCCCAAACTTATGATCTGAGCCTGCACTGTTCACCAAAATTAATGGCGCAGATTGGTACTCGGTATTGGACCATACTTAACGTAGATTCATACTTAGAATCTGTATCTGTTATATTGGTGTATCGTTTCTGTTAACAACTCGTTGTCCAAGACTTGTGCTCAGCCTTCTTTTCTCTCTATTGCGCTTTCTTTTTTCTCATTCCCCTTATTCTCCCTGCCCCCCCTTCCCTTTTTTCCTCCCTCTTGCTTTTTTCTCTCTCTGCCAGGCGTCCCTGATAACGGAGTATGCTGCAGTGGTGCAGCCAGTCCAGCTGGCGTTCCAACAGCAGATCCAGGCTTTGAAGTCTCAGCACGAGGAGTTTGTTAGCAGCCTGAAGCAGCAGCAGCAGCAGACTGTTGCCGTAGCTGCAGTGCAGGCCGCCACCGTTGGGCAGCTGGCCACCGTTGGGCAGCTGGCCACCGTTGGGCAGCTGGCCACCGTTGGACAGCTGGCCACTGCCTCTGAGCCTGAAAAGGCCCCACCTATGACCACACAGGCTGGTGAGAATGCACATGCTAATAATGCACGCATGCACATATTCATACATACAACTGTGTCCCGTCTAACATTATCACTGGACTAGAATGCAGTGGCTTGGGATGTTTTGTTAGTGGGTGGGGATGGTGAGGTGTAGGTACATTGTTAATCGGGGGGTAATGTTGGCAAAATTTTCTCCTTGCTCACTTCCTTAACTCCATTTTAAAAAAATGTTTATTGGCATTTACAATTTTAGTATATACAAGTCACATATTGAATAATTTAACACAATGAGCCCCACCCCTCTCCGGACATTGGTTATACTGGTTAAAGTGTCAAAGTAAGTCAGAAAAGTCATCCAGACTTTCTTGAACTAGTCCCTGTTACCCCTTAAGGTAAATTTTATCTTTTCCAATTTAAAATGAAACATAATATCCCTGATCCATCTGACATGGAATGGGGTATGTCTTGAGCTCTTCCAATTCAAGAGTATTAGGCGCCGAGCTAGTAATGTAGTAAAGACCAACCATTTATACATGTTAGATGCCCAGTCGCAGTCTTCCGGTCTCACATCAAGTATGGCAATTAAACAATGCGGATCAATAGTTGCACTGAAGATTTCCCTTAAGGATTTAAATATTGCTGACCAAAATGTATGCAGATCAGAGCATGTCCAGAACATATGCAACAAAGTAGCTGGTGCATGTTTACATCTATCACAAGTGGGGTCAATGCTGGGGTAAATTTTGGCCAATTTAGCTTTGGTAAGATGGACATGGTGAACAATCTTAAACTGAATAAGCCCAAATCTACTGCATGAAAAGGAAGAGTGTACCTGATCCAAAACTGCATATCCCAAGGATCATCAGGGAGAGGAATACCAAGATCCTGCTCCCAGAGGTTTCTAAGGCTAGCCATTTGCTGAGGATTTATAGTGGCTGGTTTATTATAGAGCCTTGTGATGGCGCCCTTGAGGCTAGCCTCTGTGGCTAAAAGTGTATCTATTGAGGTTGTCAGAGTTATCTCAGGGGAAAGGATGGAAATCCGTCTGAACAAAATGCCTAATCTGAAATAGCGGTAGAAGTGGGAGTGGAGCAGGTTACATTTTCCTACCAATTGATTGAATGAACCAAATAGCCCATCAAAGTATCAATCCTTTATAAATCGAATTCCATTCCCACGCCATGCTTGAAAAGCCATATCTAACTTGGCAGGGATAAAGAGGTGGTTTGACATAATGGATGTCATTAAGGAGGCTTTTTGCAGACCAAATGTTTTCCTAACTTGAGCCCATATTCTGATTGTGTGAGCTGTAACTGAATTTTTGTGTGGTGTGCTAATTACCATTGGTAGTGGGGAAGTGATGAAGGAATGACTAGGAAGATCATGTGATTCTTTCTTCACCCACTCAGGTGTGTGCTGCGAGCTGCTTTGAACATGCATGACGATATTACTAGCCCAATAGTAGTAAAGAAGATTGGGCATAGCCATCCCTCCCAGTGCTTTGGGACATTGTAGGAAGTCCTTACGTATCCGGGGCTGTCTGCCATCCCAGATAAAGTTGGAGAACATCCTGTCAAGAAAGCTAAACTGTTTTTCCAAAGTGAATAGAGGAATGTTCTGAAAAAGATACAGGAACTTGGGGACAATATTCATTTTAAGCAAGCTAATGCGCCCAGCCATTGATTCTGGTAATGTGCGCCAGCGCTCCATATCTTGTCTGCATTTGTCAATTAAAGGGGAGAAGTTTAGTTTCTGTAAAAGCTGAAAGGAGCGAGGAACCATAATCCCCAAATATTTGAAATTTGAGGTCACTCTCCTGAAGGGGAACATAGAGGCAGGGGGTACCATGGGCCGTAGGATTCAATGGGAAAACTTCATGGTTTGCAGGTTCAACTTGTATCCAGAGAGATTCCCAAATTGTTCCAGCTTAGATAGGATAGAGGGAAGAGACAGTGCAGGGTTGGTGATATATAAGATAAGGTCATCAGCGTATAATGAAACCTTGTATATCCTACCACCTCAGATTATCCCTTCAAACCCTGTCTTGTTCCCCTATACAGAGGGAAATATCTTGATTGCAGGTGTGTAGCTCTGCATTTGACACGCAGACCCGACCAATCAGCAAGCTTCATCTTTTGTTAAATCTAAAATTAAATTGCCTGACTTTAACCTTCAACAATAATTCAATAAAATAACAACAATATAATTCAGCTAAAATGTTGTAAAAACAAACAAACAAAAACGCATGTTTACTGTTACTTAGAAACCGGACATGACATCACTTTATGTGGCCGCTCTGAACAGCATGCATGCAATGTGACCGGCGCGAAAACTTTGCTTGCAATGTAATGCTTGCAAGGCAATGTAATGCTAGCGAAACCAAAAGGAAAAAAAACAATGGCAAAAAAACCCAAACTTCATTATATTATATAATTTCTTCAAACGACCCCAACTAACAGAATCTTCACATTCCGAATCCAAAGCCGTCATCGATGAGCGATGTTCGACAACGACAGCTTCAACATCAAGTGAGGTCCTAGCACCAGCAGAGCAAGCTGACGTTACTACCACAAGTCCTGCTACCGTGCCTTCTCTTTTGCTTCAGCAGCCGGCTGCCCCATCAAACACCGCAGGTTTGTTAGAAGAAGCACCGGAAGACCTATCATCAATTAATGAGCCAGCTACACAACAAACATTAAAAACTTTCCCAGCCACCTTAGTAGCAGGCAAGTCCCGCAGTTTTAATAGCAAATGGTATGAGTTTAAGTGGCTGGAGTACAGCATAACTAAGGACGCTGTGTTTTGCAAAGTATGTTGGCATTTCCCCGAGATGGCTGTCAAGCAGACATTTATTAAGCAAATTTAAAGGACGAAGCATCTCAGCCAAAGCTGTCGAAAACACGAGATGAGCAAAACACACGCACGATGATGCATTGAGCTTGAAAGATCAATCGACACTAGATGGAGTTCTAAGTCTGGGTCGGTCAGTAAAGTGTTGACCCTCTTTGATGTCATACTAGAGACTCTGGCAGAATTCTCTGAAAGCGCTGGTCAGACCAAAGTTGATGCCGAATCGCTTCTCTGTCAGATACAAAGAAATTTGTGTTTCTTCTCATCACATTTGCTAAATTGTTTGAAAGCGGTGATTTCATTATGAAAGGATTACAATCGCCAAATTTGTCAATCATGGATTGCATTCATTTAATTGAGGGTCTTAAAGAATCATTTATGTCATTTAGGGACAGCTCTAAGAATGACTTTGATGGCTAAAAATGATATTGAACATTAGGATGTCAGCGATTCGTGCAAACGAAAACGGCCTTCTAGGTTTGAGGATTCACATGTGACGTCAACAGTTGGCTAGTTACGCACTGTAAAGAACGATTCTGATTTAAGAATGCTTTGAAATGACATTTTAGACAGACAATTCGCCGAACTCAGCTGTCGTTTTCACGACGACTCGTGTGGGCCCATGAAAGCTGCCGCTGCCCTTTTGCCAGGCAGACACACATTTGGCAAGATGCAGTAGCAATACAGCTCCCCTGTGCCCATTATGGAATTGTGATTGAGGATGCAGAACTGACTGTCTTTACTCAGCACCTGAAACGAAAGGTAGCTGCTTGTATCCATCACTCACTGAAGTTATTGACAGCTGCCCCCCAGACATACATATTTCCCAATGTCAATGCTTTATTAAGAGTTTTGGTCACTCAACCCATCACAAGCTGCACCGTGGAACGCCTCTTCTCTACTACAAATAGGATCAAAACCAGCATGAGGGCATCCATGCTTACTTCTCAACTCAACCACTTGTCCCTTCTTTCATTTGAATGTGGGTTAACAGAGTCATTGTTGGACTATAATGGCATCATAACTCTGTTCAATTTGAAGCCACAGCGCCTCCTCCTCTGACATCAAGCAGTAAGCAAGGCCTTTAATTTTAGCTAGCTACGTATTATTGTTTCACACAACAGTATCTGTCTTTGTGTGAAGGCCACCGTGCCAGCTACTTGTGTAGTCAGTTTTGTTTTAGGTATTTAGTTTTGAGCTTGCATTGGCCGCCGCACCAGTCATTCCAACGTTCTTTTGCCACGCTGCTGTGAATTAAAAAACTTTTTTTTTATTATTATTATTAGATTGTACTGATCCAACAGACACTGTATGATTTAGCGAGATGTGGTGAGGAGCTTTTATATTCTGCGTTGTTGTGTATCAATAGTGTAGGCTGTCACTCAAGGTTTTGTATTTTTATTTTTGTGTGCGCTCGTATAATTGCAGTCAATTGTACTGATCCAACAGACACGCTATGATTTAGTGAGATGTGGTGAGGAGTTTTTATATTGCAGCGAATTCAGGGGGGGGGGCAGTCCAGGAACTGTCCCCACAGACTGGACACAAACCCGTCCTCCCGTACCACGGGCGACAACGTTAACCAGTTGACTAAAGGGTCTGACCCATTAGCCAAGGGCTAACGTGTCTACTTATTCGTGTACGTTACACTACCACCCTCTTTCGGGGAGCGCGTCCCCGTGCTTCAGCATATCAGCTCCCTCACGTCTCTGGGCACACGCACTTCCGATGACCTCACGGTCTCACTATCCCACTTCTGACACCAATGTTGCGAATTAGGGAGGCAGCCCGGGAACCGCTGCAGCCAGGACGCGAACCCATATCTCCCGCACCGCGCGCAACAATGTTAACCAGTGGACTAAAGGGTCCCACCCATTAGCCAAGGGCTAATGTGTCTACTTATCCACGCACGTTACAATATTATGCATTGCGTATCAATAGTGTAGCCTGCTGTCAATCTCGGTTTTGTATTTTTATTTTTTCATGTGTGCTTGTATAATTGCAGTCAGTTGAACTTGACTGCTCTGTGTGTGTGTGTGTGTGTGTGTAACTGTATGGTAGCTGGCTGCATATTCAGTATGCAGCTAGGTTATCTGAGGCAGACCAATTTCCATGTTTACAAACAACGGGGATGCACGTGCAGCCTCGTGTCAAAAAGTGCCTGTGTTTCTTCAATGTCAGTCAGTGTAAAATTTCAATAACAGCATTTTTAGATCTATTGTACACCTTGTGGTTCTTTTCTCTTTTTTTTTTTTACAAGAAAATGCTATGCAGATTAGCACAGCACTTCAGACAATCCATGCATACTTTAGCAAACTAGCTGGATAGATAGGTAGTTAACTGGCTAAGCTTGTACGTTTTTTTTTCGTCAAATGTTATTTTATTTGGCAGTTAAAATAGTGAAAATGTAAGAAAAAAGTAATTTACGTAAATTACATTACAAAGTAACAAACTTCCAACTTCTTATACATTGGCAGTCAAAAGTCCGTTTAAATCGGGTCAACTTTGGCCCGCCCAATTTTCTGCAGGCCCACACCAAAACGCAATCCTGGCTACGCCACTGCTTGATTGTACCTCCTTAGTTCAAACCGATGCTAAGGAGTCGTTATATAATAATTTAACCCAAGAAATAAAGATGGGTCCAAAGCTGAATCTTGAACGTGTGTTGAAAAGGAAACGCCATTCCACCCGATCAAAAGCCTTCTCCGCATCTAAGGCAACTACAACTTCAGGTGAAGCAGATTTCCCAATTACCCAATTTCCCCTCGGGGAGGAATAAAGTATTCTGATTTCGACTGGTTGTATATTATATCAAAAAGTCTGAGTATTATCGAAGGAGTGCCTACCCTGAATAAATCCTGATTGATCGGGTGAAATAAGGGCTGGGAGAACCCCTTCAAGGCACTTAACTTGCATTTCACAAGAATTTTAAAATCCGCATAAAGGAGACTGATTGGATGATAGGATTCACAGCGCAGAGGATCTTTCTTTTTGGGGATGAGACATATTAAGGCTTGCCTCAGTGTTTGTGGTGACTATCCGAGAGGGATTAATTATACATTTTCAGGAGTAATGGGGAGAGATCATTTGAGAACTTCTTAAAAAAATTCCACTGGGAATCCGTCTGGCCCAGGTGTTTTCCCTGACTGCATACTCTTGGCTTCCCGAACCTCTTCCCCCGTAAACTGCTATCAAGGTTGGACTTCTCTGCATCTCTAAGTGTAGGTAAATTCAACCCTTGGAAAAAAGGAATCTGCCTCATCAGGACCGTTATTACCCTCGGATGTATATAGTTTACCATAATACTCAACAAATGTATCATTAATTTGTTTATGGTCTGTAACCGTGGAACCTGAAATGGTTTGTATTTGTGTAATTTGATGCAACACGTACGCCTGGTGTGCCTGATGAGCCAAGTCTCCCCGTTTGCCCCCATATTCATAGTTAGTGTAGTTAGCCTATGAAAGAAGATGTTCAGCCTTAGCTGTTGAAACTAAGTCAATTTTTGTCTGAAGACAGATCCTCTTTTGGTAAAGTTCTGGGGTAGGTGAAGTGGCATATTGTGCATCCAATTAGGCTATGTTATCACTGAGGTCCTTTAGTTTGGAAATATTTTCTTTTTTATTATGGGAGGTGAAATTAATAATTTGGCCATACGGGTAGGCTTTCAGAGTTTCCCAGAGTTCCGTGGGAGATATCTGGTGTAGCATTTGTTTTAATAAAAAACTTAATCTGGATGCTCAAGTACCTAAAAAATGTAGTCTGAGCGTAGAAGAGAGTTCAGGCGCCATGTTGTTCAGGGAAAGACGATTCAAAAGAAAGGGGGGCATGATCAGAAATGACAATACTGTAATACCTAATGTGGTCAGGGATGGGTATAAGCCAAGTGGCAAGAAGAAAATAATCAATTCGGGAATAGGTGTGGTGAACTGGCAAGAAAAAAGAAAGTGTTCTTCTGGTTGGGAAACTAAACCTCCAGGGGTAAAATAACCCATGTTGTTCAATGCAATTATTAATTACTTTGGCTGTCTTGGACGGTGGTAGAGGTCTGGTGGCAGAGTGATCTAACATGGGATTGAGGTCACAATTAGTCTCCACCATCCATCCAGAACTCAATGTATGTATGTATCTACTACTACTACTTTCGGTTGCTCCCGAAAAGTTAGTTCCGAACCGGCACCAAAAAATAGCATGGCATTCCAGAGGAAGAAGGGAGGAGATAGCCTAACGGTAGATAATGGCGAAATCGGCAGATAACAAGGGTGCGCAGTGGTCAGCTGAGGAAACTCTGTGTTGGGTTGTTATCTGGGCATCTCCTGAGTTTCAGGAAAAACTAGAGAGTAGCATGAGAAAGGGGAAGCTGTATGGCGAATTAGTAGAAGAGATGGCCAAGAATGTGTTCACTCGAACGCAAGAACAAATTATCAACAGGTTAACAAATATCTTATGGACTACCGAGACGATAAAAGAGTTGTCCAGAAGTGGAGCTGGGCGACGTAATAATATGACGCCATGTTATTGCTAGCTAGTGGGTTTCAGTAGGATGTAGCTAATGTTTACATCCGGTGTGCAACGCACAAAGTCCCCCGTTGACAACGTACAACGGTTCCGCTAAAAACTGGTCGAAACGCGGGCCCGTTCGCCACACAACACCAAGGTTCTCAGAATCCTGAACGGAACCGGTGCCTGAACCAGAGGTACTCTGGTCGAAAAGGGCTGCCACAAGAGGAGTTAAAACCATATCCTGATTTACGGCAGTGCCTAGCAGAGCACAAATAAAGCATGTTAAATGACTTTATGGCTAGTGCAGCCAGCCAATACAGTGTGTTTAATGGGGAATCTTCTAGCTCGTCGACCCTTCTTTATCGGGCCTGGCATTAGTAGCCTCCGTTACGTCGTCATGATCTAGAAGCGCGTCCGGTACGTCACCCTTCTTGCTAGCTTTGGTGTTTGTCATCATAGTGTAACCTGCACAGATAAATAGACTCGGTAGCCCTTGGCCAACGGGTCGGACCCTTTAGTCGACTGGTTAACGTTGTCGCCCGCGGTGCAGGAGATACGGGTTCGCGTCCCGGCTGTGGCGTTTCCCGACTGCCCCCCCCAATTCGCTGCATGGTGAAGACCGTGAGCTAATCGATAGCGCGTGCGCCCAGAGGCGTGAGGGAGGCGATATTCCCGAAAGGGGGGGCTGTGTAACGTTCACGGATAAGTAGACACGAACGGGTCAGACCCTTTAGTCGACTGGTTAACGCTGTCGCCCGCGGTACGGGAGATCTGAGTTCACGTCCTTCTGTTTGTTCGGCATTTTTAAACTCGTAATCCAAAACTTCTTTGAGGAGAAACAGTCCTCGTTTAATACTTCTGAGGAACTACAGCGTACACTCTAGCAAGTATACCCGCTCAGTCTCCTTGGCGCCTTCCTTTGGAGGTTTTCCGGGCACGTCCAACTGGGAGGAGACCCCGGGGTAGACCCAGAACTCGCCGGAAGGACGTGTCCAATCTGGCCTGGGAACGTCTTGGATCTCCCAGGAGCTTGAGGGCGATGCTGGGGAGAGGGACGTCTGGAGTGCCCTACTTAGCTTGCGTCCACCGCGACCCGACCCCGGAGAAGCGGCCGATGATGAGAGACGAGAGAGGAGACTGTGGCTTGCAATGTGGCGACTGTGCTTCGGAGCCCAGAAAGCATTTCGTCCCCCATAGTGTTGAGCGTTCCCTTCAAATCGCTACTGGTAAATTGCTGAGGGTTAGCCGCTGCGCCTAGCATTAGCTTCGGTAGCTTTCAGGCTAGCATTAGCTTCTGTAGCTTTCAGGCTAGCATTAGCTTCTGTAGCTTTCAGGCTAGCATTAGCTTCGGTAGCTTTCAGGCTAGCATTAGCTTCGGTAGCTTTTCCTGTGGCTGGCCGTGTGGTGTGGTTATCGTTAGCCGAGGCTGCGTGTTTGCTCAGGTTTGTTGCTCGTACTGGGCAAAATGTACACCAAACTCTAATAAACAAAACGCGAGTGTTCGGTTAAAGTAATTTGACGATATACGCTATTAAATTAGCAATACGTGATGGGCGCTTGAGTTCGGCGGTTATCGGGGTAGGACAGTGTACGGAAGCAGAAGTGACGTAATAATAGCGAGGAGAAAGAAGAAGCGCAACACTCCTTGTGCCGCTAGCTAGCGGGCTAATAACTCGTCGTGACACATGAATACAGCTGAATACATCTAACCTGTGGCTTAGGCGAATGTATATTTCGCCGTCAGTATTAGATTTCTCTGGTTACAAAGCACCGTTGCTAAACCTTACTGCATGCATGTATTCAAGTGTGCCAGCTAACGTATTATAACGTGCACGGTTCAGTAGACACGCTGGCCGCTGGCTGGCGGGTCTGACCCTTTAGTCTAGCGGTTAGCGATGTCTCCTGCGGTGCGGGCGATACGGGTTCGCTTCCCGGCCGCGGCAGTCCCAGTGGTTGCGTTGTCCCCCGAATTCGCTACAGTATGTTGCTTGCATTCTCCGAGGTATGGATTCAGTTACGTTGGCCCTAATAGGCATTAAAAAATATGCTGCCCAAATCATGGTGAATATTTCCCCATGTATCGTTTTTATTGTTTAAGCCATTTCATCATTTCATATTATTTGGGTGCATAGTTTATCAATGTGTATCAATGAACTTACAAAGCATAACATCATTTTGAACACGTCAGCTTGTTATAAGGGCTCAAATATGTAACTATAAATACCAACAACAAACAGCATTTCTAAGTTTTAAATCATTAAAAAAAGAAACGTACCATTTTAGCAAAATGTTCCTCTGTTATATCAGGAGTGAAATTAATACCAGAGAAAATAATCCAATTACTTGGTGGCCTGGTGTTTTATCAGTAATACATTACTGGTTGATTCAGATTTTGTCATAATCATATTCAAACTGCCCTTACAGATCACCTATGATGTCACTTTGAACTGAGAAAGTTCAAAGTGACATCAAAAAGATGACTCTCCTCATGACAAACGTTCATTCATTGCAAGTTACTTCACAAGTAACCTGCAATGAATGAACAACTTGCAATGAATGTTAATGTAACATTAACAAAAAAGACTACAAATTTGGAGTTCTGCTATTATTACGTCACTTCCACTTCCGTACACTATCCTACTCCGATATAGTAACCACCCTTGAGTTTGTGTCTTTACTCCGCCATGACACCGGAACTCCCGGTCCTCCTTAACTCCATTTTGTCGTCATACCTTGGCTACGACTAAAACTTTTTGCAGCCTTTGGTTACATCACGCTTACAAGTAGTCAGTTTCATAGTGGTTATACTTTTTTTTTTAAAAAGCTCATGGTATGAAAATGTGCCCCTGACCAAAGAAATGGAAAGAAGAACTGGAGTTGGTCCCCAGTTGCTGCACAGCGGCTGCCCACTGCTCCTAGCTATATAGCTAGGATGGGTTAAATGCAGAGAGTAAATTTAATTTGTATGTATGTACAAAATGATTAATAAAGAGTATTCTATTCTATTCTAGTCTCGTCCCATGATGAGTCTCCTTTCAACTTTGTGGAATTTTTAGCTGCGTGGACTATAAAACCTTTAGAGAAAATTAAAACTGAATTTGAAACATGGCACGTTATGTTATAAGCCATCCGTCGCGGTCCAGTGAACACCAAAATACCCAACAATGCATGACAAATGCCCTGTCAACAGTGCTGCAACTCCTGCTTAGCTTTATTATGAGACAAAGTCACATTTTGTGGAAAAATAATAATCTGAGAACTACTGATTATTCGTTTGAAATCCTCTAGTACGTGGTTACAGTAAAATGAACTTTTGTTGCACATATGATTTTCCGTTTCTCCATTTCCACATTTCACTCACTTGAGGATCTTCACAGTTCGTGATTACCTACACACTGTCCGCTAATTGCTGTTGTAGGGGAAACACTGGAATATTACACAATTTTGTGGCAGGTTGGAAAAGCCTCAATAACAAGTCAGTATAAGGGTAAATCATCAGTAGTCAACTTATTTTTCAACAGCCACCTCTTTTTCCTTAAGCCATTTTACATTTATCACAAGTATTTTCATTCATTTGCTTGTGTATATGTTGTGTGTATATATTCTGTAACACATGTACATATTTGTATGAGAATAGGTGACGTGAAGGCTTCCATATCGGGCCCTCCAGGGGAATATGAGGCCGCATCATCCAGGTCGCAAGACCCCAGCAACCCCAGTGGACCACCAGACATCCCCTCCAGCAAGCCTGGCTGGTACGACCCCCAGCCTATTGGCCCCTGGAACCCAAACCAGCCGGTACGTGTGTGTGTGCGTGTGTGTGTGTGTGTGTGTGTGTGTGTGTGTTTTATTAATGAAGGACATGATTGATTGATTGATTGACATTACATTTGGATTAACTGCATAGCCTGCCTTGTTTCCGACCCACACTATAACACCTTAATCTGGCACAAAGAGGGTTACATGTGTTTATGCAATGAAACAAAGCGTAAGCCTTCTGGTTCACAGAAGTCACAAAAGGAGCCAGAGGCTTATGATTTGAGCTCAGACTGAACCCCAACTTTATTGTGGCTAAAAGATAACCATTGGCTTTAAGTGTAATCTCAGACAAAAAGCAATTCTCATGGTCTCTCTCTCTCTCTCTCTTCCTCAGCCTCCCTTTGACCCAAACCAGCCTCCCCCTCCCTGCCCTCCCTGGAATAGTCATGAGGGAATGTGGAATGACCAGAGGGACCCTGGGAACTGGAGTGGTGGCCCACCCAGAGAGGGAGGACCCTGGAGTGGACCAAGTGGGTCTGACCCTGGCCCCCCAGGCTGGAACTCCCAATATGACCAGCAGCCTCCATGGGGGAACCAGCCTGATCAGCCCCCACCTTGGGGCCAGAGGGAGCCCCCGTTCCCTCCACGTATGCAGGCACGGGAAGACTGTCTGGTTTGTTTTGCATTTCTTTTCTCTACAATATAATGTAGCATAATGACAATTGGGTTAAATCACCAGCCACATGTGTATATAATGCATATTTGACTCAGTGAATAGATTCAGATAAACAACAAATAAACTACAGAAAATAGACATACACAGTATTATTGTAGTTGAGAGAGGTGATTTTTATATGAATGTTTATGGTTATAGTTTGCATAATGAACTCACTCATATATTGGCTGTATTCCGAGAGACCAAAATAATGTGCACTGTGTAGCCATGATGTAAAATATTACATGAAAAATTTAGGGCTGTAAGATTTATTCTTATTCTGCCATTGGACCAACTACACCCAAGGTTTTATTTATATTTTGCTTTATTGCACTGAAGACATTTCTTACACAGAGAGTGATTTTATGGGGCATTTTGATAGACAAACTCATCGTTTTGTGACACTTTCACACCAGCTCTCTGTTCTAAGCTCTTATCTCTTTGCTGCAGCGGCCCCCCCACTTCCGAGGGCCCTTCCCTCCCCACCAGCAGCCCCCTCCCTTCAACCAGCCTCCACCGCCACCCCATGGCTTTGGCCGCTTCCCGCCACGCTTCATGCAGGATGATTTCCCTCCAAGACACCACTTTGACAGGCCGCCATACCCACCACACCACTTCGACTACGCCCAGGGAGATTACCCAGGAGGTAAAAGCCCTGGAAAGTGACTTTTCATGTCTTCAGCAACAGCTCTATTTAAATCTCATTTTACTTTTTGATAACTGAGTTGCCCTATTTATGATTTGTCCTCCCAACTATTTCCACATTCCAGACATGGGTCCTCCTCCACACCACCACCCCAACCAGAGGATCCCTCCTCCAGGAATAGGGACTGAGCATCCCCCCTGGGGTGGAAACCAGCACCCAGACTTCGGCCCGCCACCCCACGGCTTCAATGGCCAGTCACCCCACATGCGTCATCGGCAGCCCCCAGCCCACGATGACCCCAGCCTGGTGCCCAACGTACCTTACTTTGACCTGCCAGCTGGCCTCATGGCTCCACTGGTCAAAGTAAGTCCCTTACCTCTGATTTTAGGACCAGGTCAAATGACCGTCAGCTGCAGATGAAAGTCGGTGCAGATTTTCCAGCAGCCACTCGAAATTTTGTTTGTTTGTAAAGTATGTTCTAGTACAGACAGGAATGGTGAAAGACTGGTTGGTTTTCTGTCCAAGTGGCCTTCAGAATTGATGAATTTTAAGACCAACAAGAAAACCATTGGCCGTTGGTTACTTGTGTTTGTGTTTTTGTCTGTCACTCAGCTGGAGGACTATGACTACAAGCCATTGGACCCCAAAGACATCCGGTTGCCTCCTCCCATGCCTCCCAGCGATAGGCTGTTAGCTGCTGTTGAGGCTTTCTACAGTCCCCCTTCCCACGACAGGCCCCGCAACAGGTAAACAAACCCACATAAGAGGTGGATGACAGCCCAATAGAAACTTTACCTGCATTTTAAAAGTAAACACTGCAGTGGTTTGCTTGGCATGTATCAAATATTTCAACTGTTGATGAAATATCACTGCTGTTTAGACAGTTTTTAGTTTCCGTACAGTTAGGGTGGCGCGTCCCACACAGATCTGCTTTGCGCCACTACCTAAAAACAAAGAAGTGGTGGACACACTGGTCTGTTCTTCTTTTCAGTGAGGGCTGGGAGCAGAATGGCCTGTATGAGTTCTTCAGAGCCAAGATGAGAGCCAGGAGGAAAAAGGGACAGGAGAAACGCAACAGGTTAGCTCTCTTTTTATTTGGGTCTGTTGTTTTTTCTCTTTCTCTCACATGCATTTCCACTTTGGCATTTGGTAGCACAAGTTTACCTGCATGTTTAATGTCTTCTTCCTCCTCTTCCTCCCAGTGGGCGTGGAGGCAGCCGTTCCAGGAGTCGTTCTCGCAGCAGAGGGAGGTCCTCGTCTCCCTCAAGCTCTCGCTCCTCCAAGTCCTCTCGGTCGCGTTCCCGTTCCTCACGCTCCCGCAGCCACTCCCACTCCTACTCACGATCCAGGTCAGTGCACCCACAGCCAGGAATTAACCTACTGATGCAGACACATACTTGCTTTTGTGTGCACATAATTTTAGTGCTTATCTCTACCTATTGGACTACACAGGACCACACGTTTGTTCTGTTTCTGCCATCACTATTATCCATCAAAGTTGTTCTAAGTCCCTGTTCAGAACTAAAAAGAGTAGGAAATTGCTTCATCTGAATAATTCCTTGTTTAAAATAACTATATATCTCTCTCTTTTTTTGTAGGTCTAGGAGTAGATCGAGGTCATCTCGGAGTCACTCTCGCTCCAGGTCCCGTTCTCGCTCTCATTCGCCCACTAAGAGACGCCGCAGTGGCAAGTCCCGCAGCACTTCCCCTCCGTAAGTGTCTTTCTCTTACCTTGCCAGGCTCTGGTCTACCTATATCTCTCTTGCATTACTCTTGTCGTCCTTCACTTCGTTGACTCACCACTCCTGGTGTGTGTGCATGTTGTCTCTCCAGCACCACATCAGGTCTGGGCACTGGTCCCACAAAGCTCCCTCCGGACTCCAGGCTAGGAGAGGAAAACAAGGGCCATCAGTTACTCATGAAGATGGGTAAGTGTGTGAGTTGGAGGTTGGGGGGGGGGTTTATTAATTTAGAGTAGCTGTTGTTCCTTCTGTCCCTTTATTCATTCCCTCATTCTTTGGGATATTGTGGTCTTTTTACTCTCCAATTACATTTTCTTGTACTTATTCAATCATGTCCCTGCACCTCTCCCTACTGTCTATAGGCTGGAGTGGTTCTGGGGGCCTGGGGGCCAAAGAACAGGGTATTCAGGACCCCATCAAAGGAGGAGATGTCAGGGACAAGTGGGACCAGTATAAAGGAGTTGGGGTTTCACTAGATGACCCCTACGAGAACTACCGCAGGAACAAGAGCTACAACTTTGTGGCCCGCATGAAGGCACGGGAGGAAGGTACAGCAGTAACATTATTATAGTAATTCCTCTATCGTGATTTAAAAGACCTATAGCATTTTCCAGCCACTATTCCTGTATTGAATCTCATACATTGTTGAGCTTCAAAATCATGATCTGAGAGTGCATTTGAATGTAATTTGAATTTTGATTTCGTTTTTGTCAGTTAGTTGGCAGTATTTTTTTCTTTTTTTTTTGCCATAGACTTCATAAAACAACTAATTGAGCGTGGCTCAGTATAGCGTTGTAGTTGAATTGGAGAAGCATTTGGATTGTGAAATCAAACACTAATATAACTTTAGCCCTCATGACGTAATGGCAGTAATTGATGCTGTTTAACAAAATGTTCCTTCTCTTCATTTTCTCTTTTGCTTCAGTCAATCGAGAACCTCAGGAGGCCCCTCCTACGGAGTGATGTCATCAAACTGTTGAACGTATCAACCCATTGCTCAATAACAACTAGGATCTAGCTCTCTTTTTCACTGTCAGTTTTAGAACAGAACGTCAGTTTTTTTTCCTGCTGTCTCAAGTACTTTCTCTTTCATTAAACGCCTTTGTGATTGGTTATAGACCCACACCAGCAAACAAATAAAACATGTTGTTCTGTCTACAACTCAGCAGACTGCTTGGTGTGTAGAGCAATCATTTTAATGAAACACAAACACGGGTTAAAACTTAAAGCATCCTTGCTTATTTTATTGAAAACATCTATTTTTATTTTTATTTTTTTTCCCTCCCCCCCATCAGCGCTGAACAAAAGCTCACCCAGACTTCCTTTAGTGTTCGGTCTTACTGAAGCTGATTAACCGGGACTCTTGCCAACATATAATTGAAAAGAATAAAATAAAAATACTGAATAAAGTAAGCCTTAATGCTGACAATTCTTTATTTGCTCACACAGGCCATTATCTGAGTGAGAAATTATTTTAAGTATTGCATTTCTTCATTTAAGTATTTGAGGTTTTTTTTTAGGCATTCCCCCCCCCCCCCCTTTTCTCCCCAATTGTATCTGGCCAATTACCCCACTCTTCCGAGTCGTCCCGGTCGCTGCTCCACCACCTCTGCCGATCCGGGGAGGGCTGCAGGCTACCACATGCCTCCTCCGATACATGTGGAGTCGCCAGTCACTTCTTTTCACCTGACAGTGAGGAGTTTCGTCAGGGGGACGTAGCGCATGGGAGGATCACGCTGTTTCCCCCCCCCCCTCCCAACAGGTGCCCCGATCGACCAGAGGAGGTGCTAGTGCAGCGACCAGGACACACACCCACATCTGGCTTCCCACCCACAGACATGGCCAATTGTGTCTGTAGGGACACCCGACCAAGCCGAAGGTAACGCAGGTTTGAACCAGCGATCCCTGTGTTGGTAGGGAGTGGAATTGACCGTTATGCTACCCGGACGCCCCAGTATTTGAGATTTTTTTTAAAACATTTTTCATCATTTACGCTGCAGATTCTCTTATTACATTTATTCATTAGGACAAAAAAAAAACTCATCAAAGAACAGGAAGTGGTGGTTTTTACTTTGAATGCTGCAGTTCACTGATGAGAGTTGTGATAATTTTTCATGTAATTTTTTTTTCTCATGCAGGATATGTGAAAGTCTTTGGTTTAGCTCTAGTACGCTGTTTTTTTTGTATTTAAAAAAAGAAAATTCTCAAAACAAAATGGTGATGAAAAATGACAATCTGTCATTTTGGATTTGTTATCCCTCCACAAAACCACCGTGTATAGAAATAAAGAAACCAAAACAATTCAGACTTGCAAATGCCTGTTCTGTTCTTTGGAAGCATGTGAGGGGGGGGGGGAATCCTTCCTATATTTGTGGGTTTGGTTTACATTGTTTTTATAACTGTTTTCTAATGTCTTGTGTATTCGTCCTTTTCACAGGCAAATCAAGGTTTGTTCAGCTGAATAAAAATGTAAAATTTTCACATTTTGTTTTTTTAGCAGTTTGCACCTATTTCTCTTATGTCCCTACCAAGAACTTCACTTCCTATGAAGTCAACCATTTGCGCTCTCAAAGAAATGTATACAAAATTTCCCAAAAGATTTTGACTAAGTTGGTGCAGGTATGTTACCTATAAGGCCCTGTGGCGACAATTCAATTTAATTCAATTTATTGTCATTAAAAACAATGTGCAGGCACATGTTAAAAATGAAATGGGGGCTGTGGCTTCACCAAACAGTGCAAGACAGACACAGACAAACACAATATAAGATATACACACATGAAGACCAAAAGCTGAAAATAAGTTAAAAGGGAGCTGGAGTACAAAATATTTAAAATATCTACAGACATTCAGTGGGTGGCCAGGTTCAGGTGGGCAACAGCTTGTGGAAAGAAGCTTGTTTTTGAGCCTGGTAGTGCGGGCTCTGAGGCTCCTGTAGCGCCTCCCAGAGCGCAGGGGGGAGAACAGTCCATGGTTGGGGTGGGTGGGATCTCTGCTGATGCTCAGACCCCTTCGAAGGCAGCGTTTGTGATAAATGTCTTTTGTGGCTGGGAGCTGGGTACCGGTGATCTGCTGGGCCGCCTTGACGACCCGCTGCAGAGCTTTCTGGTCTACTGAGGTGCAGTTGCCGTACCACACTGAGATGCAGCTGGTCAGGATGCTGTCTGTGGTGCAGTGGTAGAAGTTGGTGAGAATTTTGGGGGGTAGACGGGCGCTCCTCAGCCTCCTCAGGAAATGCAGGCGTTGTTGGGCCTTTTTCACAAGGGCCTGGGTGTTTAATGTCCACGAAAGGTCCTCGCTGATGTGGACTCCAAGGAATTTAAAGCTGGAAACACGCTCCACTTCCACCCCATTGATGTGTATGGGGGAGTGGCTGCAGCTTCTAGACCTCCTGAAGTCCCCAATCAGCTCCTTTGTACATTTACTTCTGTTTTGAGCACGAACAGTTCAACACCTGCTCAAGAAAAACCCATTTTAGTTCCTGCACATCTTCATTTCTTTTAAGATTTTACTTATCACCTTAAAAAGCGCTATTGAATCTGATCGTGAGATATGTTGTGGACCTTTTATCACCCGGTGATTGGAGACTCTAAAATGTCCATAAATTTGTGAGTAATTGTGTCAGTGGGTCCAGGGAGAAAATAATAAAGTTAATGATAATTATGAATATTTCAGATTTTGATAAGGTCCAGCTAACCATTTTGAAGGCACCAGGATGATGGGGACCAGGCTTTTGGAAGGGGTCTTAAAATCTGGAAAAACAACATAATTAAAACCACCTATTGGGGGGAAAAGTAAAACATTTTTCTATTGACTTGCCTTTTTATGTAATATATACAGCCCTGTTTTTTGTCCAGTTTTATATTTTTTGCCTTATATTCTATGCTTGTTAGTTGAATGTTCTGTTTTTAAGTAGCGTTATGTTAAAACATCTTGTAAAGGTGCTATAAAAGTACATGTATTATTATTGTTGCTGCTATTATTGTCAATTTAAATGCTTAACCCACAGATGCATAAGTGGGTCAAAAATGACCCGGTGAGGTAATTTTCTTGCAATATCTTCGCAATGAAAGATTGTTTTTTCATAATCTAGCTATTCCTCAAATAACATGTTTTTGATATCATGCCATTTAAATTTTTAACTTACCTTTTATACATTGTAAGAAATTCTACTTTTTGTATTACTACCCCAAGCTTCCATAAGTGGGTCAAAAATGACCCGCGTGCATTTCCTGTGGAATGCCATGGGAACCTTTGATTCTTATCAACTGTGGCTGGCAGGAATATATTTACTGTGGACCACACAGACTAAATCGGAAGTGTCACCCCTCAGGAAGATTCTTTTACACAGCAAGCTCTGATACATGTATTACCTTCATTTTTTATCTCAGAAAATATTTGATGTCGTCAAATTGATATAGTTCAACAACATACTTGCACATTCATGTGTGTGTGCATGTCATTCATGACTGTGAAAGTGTTATGTATCAAATTAGCCTATTTTATAATTCGATAAGTTAGCTAACATTACTGTATGTATTGTGTGTGTGTGTGTCATCCATGACTATTATGTAAGACTATGTTATGTATCGACAAATTAACCTACTTTATAGTTAGCTAACACTAGCTAGCTAAATATTGATCGATAGGTTTGCCTGTCATTCAAAACATTCTCTTCCTTTTATGTTTCCTCATCCAAGGTGTCATGGCTGCCAGGTATACAGCTGAAATGGTCCTACAGATGCTGGATGATAGAGAGGCAGTTACGGGGTTGGACTCAGAATTTTAAGTATCAGAGGATGAGGACCCAGACTATTGTCCAGTTGGAGATGTCGGTCGTCCACCTGGAAAGCCAACTCTATTAACTGAACAGGATCAATCAGACACAGAAAATTCCTCTTGTGAGTCATTTGAAGAAGAACGTGAAGTCCAAATCACGTCCAACATAATGAGTCGCAAGGGCTCTTACTGGAGCGAGTTACCTCCCACCCAGGGCAGAACACCAAGCCACAGTGTCCTGAGAAGTTGGTCAGGGCCTGTACCAGGGCTTACCACCACTGTCTCACCAAAAGATGCATGGGAGCTCTTTGTCACTGACATTATATACAAGAGGTGATGAAGTGCATGAACTTGGAGGGACGGAGAGTAGTGACAGCTAGAGGAAAAGAGTGGAAAAATGTCAACAAAGATGAATTCATGGCCTTCATTGGATTGACCCTTCTTGCAGGAAGTGAGAAGAACGGGGATGTATCAGTCCGTGAGCTGTTTGGGGGTCCTTTACATAATCCCATGTACAAGGCCTCTATGGCTGTTGGAAGATTTGAAGATATTCGCCGTGTCTTGCGCGTCGATGATGACGACCAGAGCCATCTGACTGGAAACAGACCATACGGCAGCCTTCCGCTACATATGGGACCTGTTCCTGGTCAACTGCAGACAGAGATTTACCCCCAGCGATTGTGTCACTGTGGACGAACAGCTTGTGCCATTCGGGGGGGGGGGGTGCAAGTTTCTACAGTACATGCCAAACAAGCCTGCCAAGTACGGCCTAAAGATCTTCTGGGTTTGTGATGCATGCATCCCCTATGCAATAGATGGGATGGTTTACACGGGGACACAACCAGTGGAAGAAGTTCAGAAGAATCTGGAGGAAAACATTGTCCAGCAGTTGTGTAGTAGATTCAGAAACACAAGTCACAACATAACCACAGGTAACTTTTTCACCAGTGTGCCTCTTGCGCAGCATCTCCTAGAGAAGGATTTCACTATTGTGGGGACCCTACGACAGAACAAGCCAGACATCCCTTCTCTGATGAAGGCTTCCAAGTCCAGGGAGGTTCACAGCACTGAGTTCGGATTCAGTGGCAGCCTTGCCATGGTCAGCTATGTCAGAAAGAAAGGAATGGCTGTTGTGCTCTTGTGCACGATGCACCACGACAAAGTGGTGGATGAAAATAGCAAAAAGAAAAAAACAGAAGTGATCACATTCTACAACAAGACCAAAGGAGTTGTAGACACCATGGACCAGATGGTTGGCACCTACACCTGCAAGCGCCAAACACAGAGGTGGCCGATGGTGCTGTGGTACAACATCCTTGACATCGCCACCCTGAATGCCTACACCTTTTTCACGGCTCAGCACCCTGAATTCAAGAGTGGTATCACCAAGGCACAACGGCTCTTCCTCAATGAGCTCTCAAAGGAGCTTGTCACATGAGGAGTCGACTGGAAGGCTGCCCCCAACTGCAAACCGCCACAACCCAGCAGACAAAGAAGCAGACAGGGCCAACCGAAGAGAAAGGTGTCAAATCTGCCCAAGTAACAAAGATCGCAAAGTCAACAATAAGGGTAGGAAATGCCATTTACCTGTGTGCAATGTTTCTGACTCTGAGGTGGTTTGTCACAACTGCATGCAGTGAGGAAACAAGAAGGCAAAATAGGGACTATCACATCAAAAGCTTCAGCAAACACGGGCTGCAAGAAAACAGAAAAGAGAGATGTCAAGGACAGGACAGTTACACGCACACTCACGCACAAAATGGATGTTGACACTTTTCTGTATAGCATTTTCGGTTTTTACCGATTTTCACCGAAAAATACCCAGATTTTTTTTGTTAAAGGAGCAGATCGGTTTTAACTGATTTTCACGCGTACTTCATGTTTCCACGGATCCAAAAGTCGTTCCTGTTCGTGTGAGGTTACGCAACGGTGCCCTCTTGTGGCGAAACCCGGCGAGCCGGCCGGCTTTGAAACATAAAAACCGAAAACGCTGAGCCTTGTGCGCAATTTATTTTAATCCTCTGTCATTTATCTGCAATTCTCTCTCTTTTTTTTCAATTATAGAAATGTTTTCAAAATGTTAAAAAAAAAGTGAAAAATATTTCAAACATGAAATCGTTCATGCGTGGACCAAAATACAACGCAAGCGATTATTCTTAACCAACCGATTCTAATACGGGTCATTTTTGGCCCGCATATGGAAGAGTGTAGGGTCCAGTCACTCGAGCGTCTAAACCGGGTTAACGTTGCAAAAAGCTGTATATTAGCGCGACCGACCCATACGAGAATACCGGAGCGTTCATTTCCCGGAAGTGCCGGATTAGGGGACGGCTCAACTTCCGGTTTTTGACGGACGCACCGGCCCAGCTGGTTCAGCGGCGGTTAGCAGAGGTGGACGCTCCCCGCTATACCGTCATAGCTTCGGCGTTAAGCAGCTCGGCTCGCACACACCGCGACACCCCGGCGAGAAGTGTGGGTCAAAATGTCGGCGAGTGCGGTGTATGTGCTGGACCTCAAAGGCAAGGTAAGGCCGTGCCAGATCTCCGCCCACCTGCCCCTGCCTGCAAAACGGGGCGGTTTTTTTTAAAGAAGGTTATACCCTTTACGTTTCATTGTCTGTATCGTGGTATTATGTGGTGTTTTTGTCATGCTTTCTGCTGTGGGCTAGTGGAAGTGGATGGGTAGCTCGGGTAAAAAATGGATGGGCGGGGGTGTAAAACGTCGTGCTGGGGGGGAGGAGGGGGGGAATAGCTGTCAGCAGCTGGACGATAGAAAACGCACTTATCACACACCCCCCCCCCTCCCCAGTTAACGAATGAATCAATCAATCAAACTTTAGCTTTATAGCACATCCGGCTCATTAAAATGTAACTCAGTGCACGTTACGTGAAGTGAAAGTGCCCAGAAAAAAGTAGAGGTAATGGTGAAAGAAGAAAACAATACTCCCCTCTGTGCTCCACCTGTTTGGGCTTTCAAGGCAGTGGTGGCTCACCCTAACAGAATGCCCCTGCTATGGGGTTTCCTTGTAAACTGGTGCTTGTAACTGGGAGGAGAAATAGGCCACTCGGTGATCATTATTCCAGTTATGAGCGCCTGGGTTAAGCGTAAAGCGTAACGTTTAAACGTCCCGCTGAGTTGTCCTTTATTCTACTAAAACTGGGGCTCCATGGGACGTTGAGGATTACAGCACATCCCGCTCATTAAAATGTAACTCAGTGCACGTTACATGAAGTGAAAGTGCCCAGAAAAAAGTAGGGGTAATGGTGAAAGAAGAAAACAATACTCCCCTCTGTGCTCCACCTGTTTGGGCTTTCAAGGCAGTGGTGGCTCACCCTAACAGAATGCCCCTGCTATGGGGTTTCCTTGTAAACTGGTGCTTGTAACTGGGAGGAGAAATAGGCCACTCGGTGATCATTATTCCAGTTATGAGCGCCTGGGTTAAGCGTAAAGCGTAACGTTTAAACGTTCCGCTGAGTTGTCCTTTATTCTACTAAAACTGGGACTCCATGGGACGTTGAGGATTACAGCACATCCCGCTCATTAAAATGTAACTCAGTGCACGTTACATGAAGTGAAAGTGCCCAGAAAAAGTAGAGGTAATGGTGAAAAAAGAAAACAGAATACTCCCCTCTGTGCTCCACCTGTTTGGGCTTTCGAGGCAGTGGTGGCTCACCCTAACAGAATGTCCCTGCTATGGGGTTTCCTTGTAAACTGGTGCTTGTAACTGGGGAGAGAAACAGGCCACTCGGTGATCATTATTCCAGTTATGAGCGCCTGGGTTAAGCGTAAAGCGTAACGTTTAAACGTCCCGCTGAGTTGTCCTTTATTCTACTAAAACTGGGGCTCCATGGGACGTTGAGGATTACAGCAGTGACGATAAAGATGCCCTCGAATTCTCCCCGGGTTAACGTTTACACCGACGTGTTTGTTAGTGATTCGCCCAAATCGTTTCGATATGAAACGGAAAGGGATTTATTCGTAAGTGAATTATGATTACCGGAAGGATATCACAGATCTCGTTGAAAAATAGCGTAGTGCCAGCTTTGGAGTACACTGTTTTATAAGCAGAGGCTACTTGTCGAGAAATGAATTTGGTTATGTATGTGTTGAGAGCTAAGAAATAAAGTCACTTTAAAATCAATTAAGAACAGCTACTAGATGACACTGGAATTTCATGGCCCCATTTAGAGAAAATCCCTTAAAGTTCAGTCAAAGGCAGCTTTGTGCAACCTTATTTGTTTTCTCCCAGTCTCCTTCCATTGCCATGACACGAAAGTAATGTGGTGGAGAGGTATATGGGAAGGGAAGACTTTCCACCAAAGGAAACGTGATTGAGATAGACAGATTTGAAAACAGACAGGACGATAAAGACGATGTGTGATGGTAAGACAGGAATGCAATGAGAAGAAGGAGGAGAGAGACAGAATTAAGAGGGTAACTCCCTTTTGCAGGTACTAATTTGTCGTAACTACCGGGGAGATGTGGACATGTCCGAGATCGAACACTTCATGCCCATCCTGATGGACAAGGAGGAGGAGGGCAACCTGTCTCCCATCCTGGCCCATGGAGGAGTGCGCTTCATGTGGATCAAACACAACAACCTCTACCGTATCCTTTAGCACCTCAATAAACCACAACCTATCGGACACCTCTTTGTATTCCTGAAAGACAACTGAAATTGTCAAGGTACAGGGAGAATATAAAGGCACTTTTTAATGACAGATGTGCTCTTTTAATTATTCAGCCAGTTATAGTGTCACCTCTTTGTGTTCAAGTCATCTGTATGCACTTCCGATATTTAGAATGCCAATGCTAATTCTGAAATGATACTCTGGTAGCATGTACAATTCAATTCACAAACATAATGCACTAAAGTTATGACACTGTGCTGCACTGTGAACGTTGAAACAAATTGATAAATACTAGACCCATGGAGATGAAACCTCTTGTAGCCTGAATGAAACACAATTAAAGCCCTTGTTGAGAAAACATTTATTTATATAATCCTTCTCAATATCATCTGCGTAACATCGCCATACGTCTTCATGAATACCCATTCAAGCTGGTTGGCAAAGGTAAAGATTAGTCTCGATTATAGTGGCAATTTCAAACTGTAGTCTGATTTTGTTGCATGTAGGCCATTTACCATTTTCCTTGTGCCTATCCAGCAAAGTCTTTCCCCCTTAATCTGTTTGTCACCAGTTGTTGCAACATCTAAGAAGAATGCCTGCGTCTCCCTAGTCTTCTCTTTCCTCTATAAAATCATCCAGGTAAACATTGTTGTTGGTCTGCTGCAACAGCATTTGTAATTGCATCATAAACTGGATGCAGTATGCTATTGAAGTGTTTGTAGTTCCTAAGACTTGGATATATGGCGACGCAGTCCCCCAAGGAGTCGGTAGCAATGGTGCTGATAAATCGAATGTACAAAACATTGGGAATGCCTGCTCTTTCCTTGACTGACCAAGTGAAAACATGGCAAAGTTGTAAACCTTGACTGATACGCTCGTTGAATTCACTAAAATCTGTGTGGTTGAAAGTGATGGGACATGTTAAAGAGGGATTTCTAAGACTTGAAATGACTTCGACCTGGATTGTGTACATGAAAGAGTATGAGCGAGGAAAGAGTTTATGTGCCTTTCAAAAGGTTATGACAGTAGGCTGCAGATGTGCTGGTTTAAGTTCGTCAAAAACTGAAATGCAGCTGATTTTTTTAACATGAGACAGTTTCCTGGTCAGAAAGGAAAAGGTCAGAGGAGGCTGACATGAGTTCTTCAGAGCGACAGATTGTCTGCAGTCCAGTAGAATACTGGTGTCGAAAAAAACATGAACGAATTACAGAAAGTTGACTCAAGTTCTTTTGGACACACCGTTTACTAAGAGAAACATTTCATCACTCATCGAAGTGACCTCTTCCGTCTCCACTGACTGCAGGTATCCCCACCCTTATAAACAATACAGTGGCATAACAACCGAAACCAACGATCAGTTTCATATGCAGATTGCTGTGGGCATTAACTAGAGTTACAGTGGCCGTGTGTACTATTCATAGAGGATTTGGGAATAGTTGCAACCACAGCATTGTAAGATGGCGACAGATGTACTCTTAGGCCCCCGCCTCGGTTCAGGGATGGTCGTTTCCTCTTCACATAGATGGCCTCTTTGACTTCCCGTTCAAACCAGCGTTCCTCCCTATCAAGGATGTGCACATCCTTGAAAGAGTGGATACTGGCCTGTAGGTGGGTGTAGACTGTGGAGTCCTGGCCTGACGTGTTCGCTCTTCTGTGTTGTGCCATCCTCTTGGTCAGCGTCTGTTTGGTTTCCCTGATGTACAAGTCACAGCAATCCTCCCAGCACTTAACAGTTACTTACACTATTTTGCGCTGTTTGTGCTGGGGGACGTGATCCTTGGGGTGGACCAATTTCTGGCGCAGCATTTTTTTTTGGGGCTTGAAAGCACCTGAGATGCGGTGTTTGGAAAATAAACGTCTCAGCTGTTCCGAAACTCCCGCCACATACGGGATCACCGCCGGTTTACACTTAGGGAGCTGTTGTCCTTCTCCTCTCTTTGGTCGGCTGGTGCATTGTTTGGGCGTCTTCCTGGCTTTGTCAAACACCCAGTTAGGATAACCACACTTAACCAGGGCCTGTTTAACGTGGGATTTCTCCCCTTCCCTGGCTGCTGTGTTGGTGGGGACGTTGTCGGCTCGGTGGTACAGCCTCCTGATGAGTGCTAGTTTGTGCTCCAGTGGGTGATAGGAGTCAAACAAAGGAGACAAACTAAGTACTGATCAGTCTGTGTTGGTTTACGTTAAACATCAACAATCAAATGTCCCCCATCACCAATTGCAATTTCACAGTCTAAGTAGGCTACCCTGTCATTTTTCACATCCTCCCTGGTCAACTTGATGGGGTTGTCCACAGAGTTCATGTGGTCGGTGAAGTCGGAAACCAGAAAAGAAATCTTAAACACTTTATTTGTCATTTCATTTCATGCACTTGTGCACATGAAACGAAACGAAACGAAACAAAATGTGGTTTCCCTCAGCCCACAGTAGTGCAACACAAAGACAAAAACACATATCCAAAAACCACAAGAACACATATCCAAACTAACACATATATCCAAACTATAAAAAAAAAAAACCACTGTCCAGGAGAACAAACGCCAGCCAGGATGCCTGTCGGAACTGCTGGTCTGCATGGGCTAGCAGTTAGCAGAAATGTGGTACGTCCTGAGATTTAATTTTAACCCAGGTGTCGTCCACAAATCTGAACCGATGGCTAGGTGGTGTCCCTGGGTAGGACATCAGAGCCCTCTTTTCTACTTCTTCCATGTACAAGTTCGCCACCGTAGATGAGACTGGGAACCCATGGCACACCCATGACTCTGCCTGTAGTACTGCCCCCTGTATGTGAAGTACATGGACTGAAGACAGCTTCAGGAGCAGGAGCAGACACACTTGGTCAGTGTTAAGGGTGGTCCCATTGCTAAGGATGGGGAACGACCATCCCTGAACCGAGGGGGGGGGGGGGGCTAAGAGTACATCTATCATTTTACCATGCTCCGATAGCAACTATTCCCCAATCCTCTGAATAGTACACATGGCCATTGAAACTTTAGTTAATGTCACAGTAATTTGCATATGAAACCGATCGTTGGTTTCGGTCGTTATGCCACTGTATTGTTTATAAGGGTGGGTATACCTGCAGTTGAGACTGAGGAGGTCACTTAGATGAGTGATGAAACGTATCTCTCTCAATAAACGTGTCCAGATGAACTGATTCAACTTCCTGTGATTTTCTTACCTGGATTATTGAGCTTGCATAAAGACAACATGAAGGCATGCTCAGTTTATCACACCTTGACACAAATTGGGTATGCAAGCCTTAGAAAGTTCCGCTCCTTTCGACAGGATCCCGAATTTGCACTTGGCCAAGAAACAAAGGCATTGGTGTCTGGAAAATTGAAAAAAGCATGGAAATTGAAAAAGCTAATCTGATGAGAAGACCAGAATATGAGGAAAACCACACAAGTCCATGCATCCACCTTGCTTTATAATGCTGTGGGTTTTGTTCTCATGGCACATACTGGGCTCTTGATAAAAAAGGCAACATTTTAAATTCACAGGATATGTAAACATCATCACTAGGTGCATCCCTTCATGACAGCGGTTTATCTGTCTTTGAATAAATTCCTTCAGCAATATAATGCTCCTCGCCACAGAATTCGCACGGTGCCCTGCCCAGTCTTAAATCCTCAGTTCAATTAAATGTCAGTGGGGCGAGGTGAAAAGAGCTATTCAGAGTGGAGGTCCATGATCCACAAACACAACACGACTGTGGGATGAATGGAAATCAATGTGGACCAACATCTTTGTTGAACTCCCTCAGCACCTCTTTAGGTCTGCCCCCTGAAGAACTGCAACAGAAAAGAGGGGAAAATGAGGCACAAAAGCATCCCTAATGTTTTGTACACTCGTTGTATTCTAGTATGTCGAGTAATACCCCAATAGTTGTGATTGTAGAGGTTACATTGGTTACTTTGCTGCTATGATGTGGATGAGCTGTGGACTGTGGCTGTGGAGGCCAATGCAGGATCCGCATGGTTTACTACAAGAAGGGGTATTTGTGAGCTGGCTCGCCTCTACGGCGGAGACATATTTTTCAGAGAGGTTTTGCTTGTCCCCACAGGTGTTCTCTGAGTACTTTAAAGAGCTGGAAGAGGAGAGTATCAGAGATAACTTTGTCATCATCTACGAGCTGATGGATGAGCTGATGGATTTTGGTTACCCTCAAACCACTGACAGCAAGATCCTGCAGGAGTAAGATACATACTCTCACTGTAGCAGGGCTGAATGTTACTGATAAAGTTGAAGCTGTAGAGTTTCTCTTGCCACAGATCGGATGGTAAGTAGGGATGGGCTTGGCTTGGATGTCATTTTGGGATTTCTCATTTTGACATTTCTGTCGAGGGTGTTTACACGTAATGTTGAAAATACTCGGTTTCTGTCAAGTGCATCACTTGTCTTACTCTGACACTTTAAAAGCCTTACTGTGTGAACGCACCCATATTTAATCTGGCTAGAACTCTCACATGGGATGTGTTAATTCTGTGTTCAAAGTGTGCCACCTCCATTTCCCCATGTTGTTTTGCTCGACAGATACATCACTCAGGAGGGTCACAAGCTAGACACAGGTGCTCCCCGCCCTCCTGCCACTGTCACAAATGCCGTCTCTTGGCGGTCTGAGGGTATCAAATACAGGAAGAATGAAGTATTCCTTGATGTCATTGAGTCCGTCAACCTACTGGTGAGAAGACTTAATGCTTTGTTGTTTGTTAAATAAACAGCAACTGTCCATGGTGTTGTATCACACATATGATGCAGGGATAACTCTCCATCAGCAGGGATAACGCTCTATAAGCAGCCTTAATATCACTCTTCTCTGTGTGTCTCCACAGTGCTGCCAAAATTGTGTGGAAAATGTGAAAACTTGTTTCCTGATTTGCTAATAGGCAAGAAAATGCAAATATCAACACCACATACAGCTGTGTAAGAAAGTGCAAATAACAACTCTACGTTAAACAGCTGTATGTATCGTTGTTATCTGTGTTTTCTCATACAATACAGGCTATAGGCAAATGTTTTACATTGACGGAGTGTCCGGCAGTGACACCAATGGACATTTCAGAGAGAGATCGAAGACTGCTCAGTACCGTAGCTGTTAATGGAGTATTTTCCCTACAGCATGTATTTAGAGATGCAAATCGTGATTGTTTCCATTTAGCACAAATTTGTTTAACAACTAAAATGTTAACACCTGCCCATGGTGTCATGTCAATGTCACAGTGTACTTGCTAGTCTGCAGAATTCATTCGGTCAACTGGCTCATTGTTACTCAGTTTGATGGCAAGAATAACCTTTCCAGTTAACTTCTTAGCCTAATCATCAACCTAATAAAAATGATCCCATGTCCCCCTCTCCACTTTCTCTTCCTCTCATGCTCTTGTCTCAGGTGAGTGCCAATGGCAATGTTCTGCGCAGTGAGATCGTGGGCTCCATCAAGATGCGTGTGTTCCTGTCCGGCATGCCAGAGCTGAGGTTGGGACTAAACGACAAGGTTCTGTTTGAAAACACCGGACGTGAGTAACTCTGTTTCGGTGAGATGTCCATTATGGGTGCAGAGGTTTTTACACTAAATAAGAACAGGAGCACTACTGAGACTCTGTGGATTACGTCCTCTCTTGTACTTTTGTCTTTCCTGCATGTAAAGAATGGAGACTGGTACACATCACATTCTCCTTAGCTGATTTTACTCTCTATTATGGTATGATAACAAACTTGTAAAGTGGTCAGCAAATCTCTGTGTACTCAATGACATTGCAAAGAACGGAGAGGATACTTGACTATTCTTTATTTCTCTCTCCTCACTCTTTTCTTTCACTACCTGCGTCTCTTTCTCCCTCTATTATCATCGCTTCTCTCTGTGCCCTTTTAAGTGTCTTTCCCACTAAACTCATCATATCACTTGCTCGCTGTCAGAAGAGCACATAAGATAGGCGGCATTTCCAATACTCAAACTCCGTTTAGGTTCATCAGATCAATCACTACACTGAATATTGTTATGCAAGACCAGCAGCATCATTTCATTTTTACATTTCTACATTTTCCCTGCAGAGACAAATAAAACAGCTGATTGTCGTAGTTTGCAAATCTGCATTTTCCACCCATTTGACTGGAGGTGTATGCTCGTAGGTTATTACTTTCCTCCCAGTGTCTTCGGATAATTTCAGTGTTTTGTCTTAATTTTCGGGAAATTCAGAGGTAGCCAAAAGCCGGTGTTCCTTCATTTCTGTCCTTCTTTTCTCACTCTTTTTCTCTCTTAAACTCATCTTCTTTCTGTTTTTGTCTCTGTCTGTCTTTACTTTGTCTCTATTCATGTTTCTATTTGTCTACCCTCTCTCTCGTTTCATGCTCCGTCTCTCTTTCTTTTAATTCCCTCCCACTACTTTGTCCTTACTGATTCTCTCACTTCTCTTTCTTTCCGTTACTCCCCACTTCCCCTTTTTTCCTCCTCCCTCTGGCCCTGTTTGACCCCCTCCCCAGGTGGGAAGAGTAAGTCAGTGGAACTGGAAGATGTCAAGTTCCACCAGTGCGTCCGGCTGTCACGTTTTGAAAACGACCGCACAATCTCCTTCATCCCGCCCGACGGGGAGTTTGAACTCATGTCCTACCGTCTCAACACACATGTAGGTCCACAGAAGTACTCTAAATATTGCTGTCTAGGAGGGGGCTGTGTATGCTACTAATACAGACAAGAAAGGGCGAGCGGTTGGTTTGAGTCAGACTGTCTCCCTGATTTGAGGGGGCAGTAACAGTCATTCTGTTTTTTTGCATGTTTGACTTGCATATGTGTCTATGGAAAGTAGCACTGGGACACGTAAGCATTCAGGACTGCACGCATAAAGCAGGGGTGCAATGTCGACACATTTATTACAGGAAATGTGGATGTTAAAATATTTGAGTAGATTAGTTGAGATTTCATCCAAGACATATATTCAAGTTTTCCACACTAAAAACTTTCTAAGTGTTAGTTAGGGAAATAGAAAGCAGGACGGGAGGGCGTCCAGGTGGCATAGCGGTCTATTCCATTACCTACCAGCACAGGGATCACCGGATCGAATCCCCATGTTGTCTCCGGCTTGGTCCGGCGTCCCTGCAGACTCAATTGGCCGTGTCTGCGGGTGGGAAGCCAGATGTGGTTATGTGTCCTGGTCGCTGCACTAGTGCCTCCTCTGGTCGGGTCGGGGCGCCTGTTTGGGGGGGAGGAGGAACTGGGGAGAATAGCATGATCCTCCCACGTGCTACGTCCCCCTGGTGAAACTCCTCACTGTCAGGTGAAAAGAAGCGGCTGGCGACTCCATATGTATCGGAGGAGACGTGGTAGGTCTGAAGCACTCCCTGGATCGGCAGAAGAGATGACCGGGACGGCTTGGAAGAGTGGGGTAATTGGCAGGATAGGAATCATAGAAAGCACAGGAAGCATAGAGAGGGTAGAAAAGGGTAGAGAGAAAGCAAGAGACAAGAGGAATGAGACAACACATAATTAAAATCATGAAATGCTCAATTTTTGTTGTTGTTGTCCGGCCCAAATGGATTGTGAATTTGCAGTAAAGTGCATTGCATTGAAGCAACAAGGACTCTTAACAATCTTGACTAACACTTGTCATAGGGTCAACCAAACCCATCACAAGCACATAACTAGGAAACTACAAGACTTTTTAATCCCCAGTTATTGAATGCTTTTTAAGCAGCTCTTTATTGTTTTATCTGATAGCACAGTTTCATATCACAGTATTAAAGCTGCTTACTGGTTATGTATCCGTCTTACCTTAATTTTGATGCTACTTTATGACCGACATAGGCAAATGAGACTAGGGATTGGACAATATAGGATTTTATCATGGATCATGATAAAGAACACGGATAAAAAGTTGATCGTGGTGAATTTCCATTATTGAGACAATCGTAAATGGAGATAGTCGTGACTGTCCTCATATGAGTGACTTGGAAAAGCTGTCAGCAAGTCAGATCCCTAACTTTGGGATGAAGATTGGCTCTAACTGGGAATCCCCATTGGAAGCGAGACGTGAGCTCTGTGTAAGCATTCTGTCATCCAGTCCACTCTGACTGTGTCTTCCGTAAACACCTGCCCAACCGGATGTTGATGACTGTCCTGGGAAGTACAAACTGCTAGCATTGAAACATTGTAGAAAATGGGTGAAGTTTTGTTATTCTTGCTATATAAGTTAAATTTTGATTCAGCCGTCTGGGTAGCATAGCGGTCTATTCCATTGCCTACCAACACGGGGATTGCCGGTTCGAATTCCCGCGTTACCTCTGGCTTGGGTATGTGTCCTGGTCACTGCACTAGCATCTCCTCTGGTCAGTTGAGGCGGCTGTTCAGGGGGAAGGGGGAACTGGGGGGAATAGCGTGATCCTCCCACGCACTACATCCCTCTGGTAAAACTCAGGTGAAAAGAAGTGGCTGGTGACTCCAACTGTATATCGGAGGAAGCGTGGGGGTCTGCGGCCCTCCCGGGATTGGCAGAGGGGGTGGAGCAAAGATCACTATGGCTCGTAAAATAGGGTAATTGGTCAGGTACAATTGGGGAGAAAGGGGGGGGGTGATTCAACATATTGTTAATATACACATTTGTTTGTATTCCTAATGACCACTACCACCTTTTCACATCGTGGACTTTTTTGGTCTACTACTACTACTACTACTACTGCTGCTGCATCTTTTGGCTGCTCCCATTAGGGGTCACCACAGCGGCTCGTCCGTTGCCATCTCTTCCTGTCCTCTGCATCTTCCTCTGTCACACCAGCCACCTGCATGTCCCCCCTCACCACATCCATAAACCTCCTCTTTGGCCTTCCTCTTTTCCTCTTGCCTGGCAGCTCCATATTCAGCATCCTTCTCCCAATATAACCGGCATCTCTGCTCTGCAAATCATCTCAATGTTGCCTCTCTTGCTTTGTCTCCAAACCGTCCAACCTGAGCTGTCCCTCTAATATACTTGTTCCTATTCCTGTCCTTCTTCGTCACTCCCAACGAAAATCTCAGCGTCTTCAACTCTGCCACCTCCAGCTCCTTCTCCTGTCTTTTTGACAGTGCCACCATCTCCAAACCATATAACATAGCTAGTCTCACTACCATCTTGTAAACTTTCCTTTCACTCTTGTTGGTACCTTTCTGTCACAAATCACTTCTGACACTCTTCTCCACCCACTCCACCCTGCCTGCACTCTCCTTTTCACCTCTCTTCCACCCCCCCCCCCGTTACTTTGAACAGTTGACCCCAAGTATTTAAACTCATCCACCTTCGTCACCTCTACTCCTTGCATCCTCACCATTCCACTGTCCTCCCTCTCATTCACGCATATGTATTCTGTCTTGCTCCTACTGACTTTCATTCCTCTTCTCTCCAGTGCATACCTCCACCTCTCCAGGCTCTCCTCAACCTGCACCCTACTCTCACTACAGATCACAATGTCATCCGCGAACATCATAGTCCATGGAGACTCCTGCCTGATCCCGTCCGTCAACCTGTCCATCACCATTGCAAACAAGAAAGGGCTCAGAGCCGATCCTTGATGTAATCCCACCTCCACCTTGAACCCATCCGTCATTCCTACCACACACCTCACCACTGTCACACTTCCCTCATACATACCCTGCACCACTCTTACATACTTCTCTGCCACTCCCAACTTCCTCATACAATACCACACCTCCTCTCGGCACCCTGTCATATGCTTTCTGTAAATCCACAAAGACACAATGTAACTCCTTCTGGCCTTCTCTATACTTCTCAATCAACATTCTCAAAGCAAACATCACATCTGTGGTGCTCTTTCCTGGCATGAAACCATACTGCTGCTCGCTAATCATCACCTCCTCTTAACCTAGCTTCTATTACTCTTTCCCATATCTTCATGCTGTAGCTGATCAACTTTATACTTCTGTAGTTACTACAGCTCTGCACATCACCCATATTCTTGAAAATGGGTACCAGTATGCTTCTTCTCCACTCCTCAGGCATCCTCTCCCTTTCCAAGATTGTGTTAAACAATCCAGTTAAAAACTCCACTGCGATCTCTCCTAAACACCTCCATGCCTCTACGGGTATGTCACCTGGATCAACCGCCTTTCCACTCTTCATCCTCTTCATAGCTGCCCTCACTTCTTCCTTGCTAATCCACTGCACTTCCTGAGTCACTATCCCCCCATCATCCAACCTTCTCTCTCTCTCTCTCATTTTCTTCATTCATCAGCCCCTCAATGTACTCCTTCCACCTTCTCAGCACACTCTCCTCGCTTGTCAGCACATTTCCATCTCTATCCTTGATCGCCCTAACTTGCTGCACATCCTTCCCGGCTTGGTCCCTCTGTTAAGCCAATTGGTACAAGTCCTTTTCTCCTTCCTCAGTGTCTATCCCCCTGTCACCACCTTGCAATCTCCAATCCCCTTTAGATCGTGCCTTCTACATAAGATATAGTCCACCTGTGTGCATTTTCCTCCACTCTTGTAGGTCACCCTATGTTCCTCCCACTTCTTGAAATATGTATTCACCACAGCCATTTCCATCCTTTTCGCAAAATCCACCACTATCTGTCCTTCCACATTTCTCTCCTTGACACGATTCCTACCCATCACCTCCCTATCACCCCTGTTCCCACCAACAACATGTCCATTAAATTTCTCCAATCACCACTCTCCTCCTTGGGTACTCTCTCCACCACATCATCCAACTCACTCTAGAATTCTTCTTTCTCTTCCATCTCACACCAACTTGCAGGGCATATGCACTGATAACATTCATCATCACACCTTTGATTTCCAGCTTCATACTCGTCACTCTGTCCAACACTGGCTTCATCTCCAGCACACTTTTGACATACTCTTCCTTTAAAATGACCCCTACCCCATTTCTCCTTCTATCTGCACTATGGTAAAAGAGTTTGAACCCACCTCCGATGCTCCTTGCCTTACTCCTCTTCCACCTGGTCTCTTGCACACACAGTATATCTGCCTTCCTTCTCTCCATCATATCAGCCAGCTCTCCCTCTTTACCAGTCATAGTGCCAACATTCAAAGTTCCGTCTCTCACTTCCACATTCTTACCGTTCCTTTCCAACTGCCTCTGGACATGCCTTCACCTCCGCTCCTTCTCCTTCGCCCAACAGTAGCATAGTTTCCACTGGCACCCTGCTGGCCAGCAGTACTGGTGGCGGTCGTTGGTAACCTGGGCCTTGACGATCCGGTATGGAAATCTGATTTATGATCCACATATTTGATTTGGCAAAGGTTTAACGCTGTATGCCCTTCCTGATGCAACCCTCCCCATTTATCTGGGCTTGGGACCGGCACTACCAATGCACTGGTTTGTGCATCGTCAGTCGCTGGGTTCTAACCTAAAGAAAATTAAATTAAAGTCTGCCTGTAGTGAAACAGGCAAGCTCACACAGTCTGGGTGGGAGCCTTGATCAATCAATGTAGATACGCTTAATAAGTTCAAAACACATATACAGCGGGATATTTGAGTAATTTAAACAGCTGTCTGTGCAGATTATGCTTCACAAAACGTGACAAAATAGACTCAAATCATAAAAATACACCGAGTCAGTGTGGATTGATACATTCAATAAAATGGAAGCATATTCGGCGCAAGCCCTTCTCGCAGATCTTCCCAGCTACGGCACCCACCGCGGGCCCCGCTTTCACGGGGTCTCCCCCCTAGATATGGAAATGTGTCTAAATGAAAGAATAAAACAAATTACCAGTATGTTTTGGTGCTATTTTAAGAGTTCTAAGCATATTTTGATGATTATTGAGATAATATCATGAATTGCAATTATTTTGGCCAGGATAATCGTGGCATGAAATTTTCCTATCGTCCCACCCCTAAATGAGACGACCAGCAAGAAGATTATATGTTGCTATATAACGATTCCAAATGCTTGTCTCCAGGTCGGATTTCCTGCACAATCTGATGAAATGGTTTGCTGCACACAGACAGGAGACATAGCTGCAGTTAGAGATCCATCCATCCATTATCCAAACTGCTTATCCTTACTTAGGGTCGCGGGGATGCTGGAGCCTATCCCAGTAGTCATTGGGCAGCAGGCGGGGAGACACCCTGGACAGGCCGCCAGGCCATCACCAGGCCATTACATTATTGCTGTATATCTTTCAAACACCTGCTTTCCCAAAACACCACTACATCTCACATCTTCAAAACGACTTTGAGAGAAGAGGCAACGCTTATGCAAAATGAAGTTGCTCTTCCTCAACACTACTGAATTTGTCCACAGGGGTGCACAGAGTCAACAAAATCCTTAACTCCTGGAAGCAGCTTTAATTTGTAATTATTCCTTTTTTTTTTATACATTTATTTCTGATTTTTCCCTTTTTTCTCCCAATTTAGTGGCCAATTGATCCCTATTTTAATTCAAACACCCACCCTCGTATTGCATGCGTTCGCCAACTGCATCTCTCCGGCCGGCAGTCTCGAAGGAAAGCGCCTCCCCACTTTCGTTGCAAGGCGAATCCAAGCCGAACCACTGTTTTTCCGACACACACAGAGACGCATTCACATGACGAATACAAGCCGACTCCGCCCCCCTCCCTAAGACAGCGTTGCCAATGATTGCTGCTTCATCGAGTCCGGCCATAGTCGGATCTGACGAGACCGGGGCGCGAACCCCAGTCCCCAGTGGGCAACTGCATCGACACCAAGCCGATGCTTAGACCGCTACGCCACCGCGGACTTTTGTAATTATTCCAACATGGGGATCGCTGGTTCGAATCCCCATGTTACCTCCGGCTTGGTTGGGCGTCCCAACAGACACAATTGGCCGTGCCTGTGGTTGGGAAGCCAGATGTGGGTATGTGTCCTGGTCGCTGCACTAGCGCCTCCTCCGGTTGGTCTGGGCACCTGTTCAGGGGGGAGGGGGAACTGGGGGGAATAGCGTGATCCTCCCATGTGCTACACCCCCCTGGCGAAACTCCTCACTGTCAGGTGAAAAGAAGCAGCTGGCGACTCCACATGTGTCAGAGGAGGCATGGGCTAGTCTGCTGCCCTCCCCGGATCAGCAGAGGGGGTGGAGCAGCGACCGGGGTGGCTCGGAAGAGTGGAGTAATTGGCCAGATACAGTTGGGGAGAAAGGGGGGGGCATTGTAATTATTTAAACTAATTGAAAGAAAAGCATCCTCACTTGTTACTTGATGGTATTCATGTTATTCATATACATTTTGAACTTTAGGCTGCCCTTCCAAAGATGAAATCATGATCATGATTTGTTTTTCCTGTATATCATCTCTTCTTTCTGTTCGTCTTCTTTGTGTTCTCAAAATGATAAGTGTTATCCCTATGTGGCAGCTGTGTTTGAAATAGCTTTGAGTTCAGAGATGTGCTAGTTATGATTGCAGCTATTAATGGCTCTCATTGGCTTCCTAAGCAGGTTCTGACTGAAGATGCCAATATTTGCTGATGTTTATTGTCCTCAGGTGAAGCCACTGATCTGGATTGAGTCAGTGATAGAGAAACACTCACACAGTAGAATCGAGTACATGATTAAGGTAAAGTACCTGGCCTTATAACTTTCATAATTAAAAAAACAACAATTTCCTGTTACCACCTGATTGTAGGTTTAGAGCTGCAATTCCTCTCGGCAGCAAACAGACACTTACTCTCTCTACCTCCATCTCCCTGACCATTTCATTTTACTACCCCTTTTTCTTTCCTCCTTAATTTCTGTCTCTTTGTCTCATGTCTCTATCTCCCTCTCTTCTCTCTCTGTCATCTCCTCTTGTCTGTCTGTCTAAACCTTTTGCCTCTTCCGTCTATCTCGCCTGTATCTGACTGTCCCTACACCTCCCATCCAACAGGCCAAAAGTCAGTTTAAGAGGAGGTCGACAGCCAACAACGTAGAGATACACATCCCTGTCCCCACTGATGCAGACTCACCTAAATTTAAGACCACTGTGGGCAGCGTCAAGTGGATCCCGGAGAACAGTGAAATAGTCTGGTCCATCAAGTCCTTCCCGGTGCGTCATAAGCGTGAATGTAGCCTAGCACTCCATAGTGACAGTAAAGCCAGTAAATTATGGTTTTTGTACCCGTTTCAAGGTCCTGCTGAATTTCTCTTGCAGGGTGGTAAGGAGTACCTCATGAGAGCCCACTTTGGCCTACCTAGTGTAGAAGCAGAGGACAAGGAAGGCAAGCCTCCCATCAGTGTCAAGTTTGAGATTCCCTACTTCACTACCTCTGGTATCCAGGTAATGCCACCACACATCCTAATTTGTTAAACAGAAGTGTTATAATTGGGTGGAGAGGATGTCATTGTATGTATTGTTACTCTGTACGTCCACTGTCATTGGTCAAAAGTCTGTGGCTTGACGGCTGAATTAATTTAGCCCAGATGATCATGATTGGCAAATCAAGGAGGTGTGCCACTATGCCTGTCACTCACTTACTACAAAGATGACTGGAAGCTGATGCTGCTGTGTTTGGGCTATAAACAATAAGCCCATTTAGATATATCCTGTTTTTCTTGTGACTATTTGGTGTGTTGCTGCTCTAGGTTCCACCAAAATTAAACAAAATCTGTTCTGTTTTATTTTATTTTTTTTAACAACAATTTTCTCATCATTATTGTAAAATATAGGGAGGGCTTAGCCCTGTTATCCCATTTATACCAGCCGTCCCTGAATTTGCCCTTCTTCTCAATATCAAAGCAGTTCCTGTGTAATCCTGCAGGGGTCAGTCTTGTATTAGTTTAATTGTTTCTGTAGTGACTCATGCTGCCACTGTGTGGTGCTAATGTAACATAAACCTGTTGAAGAAGCGCTGTTGAAGAACCGTCGTTCCCATTTATGTTGACTTCTCCAAGGCCCAGTTGGTTTTTACCTCCACAACAAAAATTTTAGATGTTATTTTGTGGTTCATAAGAGTCTTGAAACACATGAAACATATGTTTAACCGAGCCTATCAGTAGTATCACTCAGAAAGGCCCAACAAAGTATCTTGGGTGGACACAAAACTGAATATATATAAATATAAATCTCAAAAGATTGGGTTTTTAAAAAAGGAGCGAGATCACCTGTAGGGCCACTGGATCATTAAAGTTAACCTATATCGCGGTGGGTTGAGCTTTATTGCTTGCCAGTTAGGTTTCCACATCCAATACAAGAGGTGGTTGGATGCTTGCATAAAGTCAATTTTATTTGTATAGCTCATTATCACAAATTACCAATTTGCCTCAGTGGGCTTTACAGCAATACAACATCATAAGCACAAAGGACAAAATGTGATGTCCCAAAAATAGGATGACTAAAGGCTTCTGAGAATATCAGGAATGAAAACTCAACCAGGCCTAAACTTTGTTTTGCAGTTCCGAGTGTTTTCGGCATTAGCCAGTAACTGTTTGCAGTTAAAATGTTAGATATGTGCTCTGTCACGATGTATTAAGATCCTAACAGTTGAAATCTTAAGCTTTAGTACTTGTGCTGCACTTGAGATGTGTTTCCTCTGCACCACTGACCGTCAGTGGAGGCTTGATATACTGCACGCAGGTACAAATCTGGTCAGAGGTCACCTGTGTGGTATTGTGTGTGATAAAGAGAAAGGGCCTGAGCAGCATCATATGGCAGGTTTTTGGGTATTCACATTTTGATGGATCGTCTAGAAGTGTAACTGCCAGGGAAAGGTGTGAGTACTGCCTCGTTCTCCAGCCAAGCATAGTTTAATTTCTTGGTGATATAAGTGGATTGGATTTAACTTCTAAGTCGAGCGAGCCAGTAAAGCATGAGAAAGAGCTGAACATTTAGATTTTGGAACAAAGTACAGCTCAATCATGGTGATAGTAACGTTTTACAACCCCAGCCGTTAGCACCTGTGTGCTATTTCTACACTGTTAGAATGTAATGGGATGCACTCCAAATCGTTAAGCTGTCTAATACATATTTTTGAGATCGTAGTGAAAATGCCATGCCGTATTTCTTTTTCTCTCGTGTTTCTGACATCATTTTAATGTGTTCTTAAATGGATAACACACAGTTGATTGCTAGATGTTATTTTGCCAAGTATATGGTAAATATCTCAGTCCTCTGGGCCATGTGGATGTCTCTTTTAAAGGCTTTCTCAGAGCATGCTTGGCCCTGGCATGTAGAACCGGGTTGGAAAGCTTCGGCATGGATCCAGCGACATTACTCGACTCACTCATTTTCATTCCCCTTCATGTCTGCCTGTTAAACACACCTACAATTTAAACTATGCTATTCGGAGATTCTTCGGGTCTGTCTTCATTCTGTATACAGAGGAAATTCGGAAAGGCTAGCCCCAGGCGGGGCAAATGAGGGGGTTCATTTAGCTCGGTAAAACTAATGACACGCAGCCAGCCACAGTTACCATGCATGTTTAAAACTGCAGGGTTAATGAGCTCAACACGACGGTGGCTCTTCTCTCTAGTTGGGGAATTGGTAGATCCATTCGCAGCTCGGGGGAAATTATTGTATGAGAGGCATCTCGGGCATGACATCACAACAGGAAAACAGATATCAACTTAGTACAGGGATAGACACAAGCAGCTGTGCTGGTTGGAAACACACATCCACACAAACGATGAAATTCACTTTTGGTTGGATGGTTAGAGACCTCTTTTGTCAGCGCGCAGGGCTTGCACGATTTCGGATCTAAGTCGGATGTAGGAAAATAGATCATGGGAAACCCATTGTCTTGCTTTTGGTTTTGAAAATAAGTATAAATAAATTTTACTGAGTCAGTTGTTGAGTGTGGAACCGCAAAACACCAACCCAACAGGAGACATTATGAAACCAAAGACAGAAGCGTGGCCTTCAATTAGCCCGGGCATTTTCATCATCAAGAAAGCTTCAAGCCCCGTTCACTTCTAACCCGGCCACACTCACTTTACTGGCTCAACCTCAAGTAATGGCACCTTGTAAAGGCCGACACAAGAGGAGAAGGGGGTGGCAGGAAACCACAGCTGGATCAGAATAACTCTGTAGTCTCGGATCAATGGGGACATCATTAGAGAGATGCTACCATTAGCTGCAGCAAGGGCTGCTATTACTGGGAGCTAGCAAGAGATGAGGAGCTATTATGTGGCCTGAGGTAAGACCCCCAAGGTCCCTGCTGGTACCACACGCTATCTTCTTTCCTTAAACACACATGCAGGGAAACAAACACACACACACACACACACACACACACACACACACACACACACACACACACACACACTTCATTCTCCACTGGTGGTGTTCTTTGGCTGTTTGATCTGTGCAGGGAACTTCATGGTTGAATCAACAGAGACCACTGTGCAACACTACACACACACACACACACACACACACACACACACACACACACACACACACACACACACACAGGCCGCAATAATCTGCTAGCAAGTCACTGGGCGAGGAGAGCATTTAGGCAGACTGTTCTTACTAGAGGGAGCATGCCATTTAACTATGTGGGGAGAGGGACGTGTGTGTGTGTTTGTGTGTGTGTGTGTGTGTGTGTGTGTAGCTACACTGCCGAGGAACTGAATGCCGCTCAAGATACTGTCAACAAGTATGTGTTATACCCCGTCCCGCTGCAGTACTCACGATATCCATATTAATCTCCTTTGTAGTGTTTATTGGGATGTTGAGTATTTTCATTTATTGTATGACCAACCCCAAACCCCCCCCCCCCCACACACACACACCACAGCACATATATTTCTGTTCCTTAAAAAGAAGAACCACACCGTCAGCTTCTTAATTATACAGGGGGGTATATTAGTGTGACTCAAAAAGACTGTGTGCACGCACACACACACACACACATGCACGTGCACGTGCACATACATTTAAACAAATAAAACACATAGCCACAAGTGGGGGCAGATGTGCTGTAAGCCCCACAGAAAACGGGAAGTGTACCACAGGAGTGGTTTGAGTGGTGTGTGTGTGTGTGTGTGTGTGTGTGTGTGTGTGTGTGTGTGTGTGTGTGCGTGCGTGTGCGTGTGTGTGTGTGTAAAAGTGCGTGCATGCGTGTGTGTGTGTGTTTGTGTGTTTTATTGCCTGCTGATAGCATGTTAGGAGCCACTTCAGGACTCATTCATTTATCCATTCATTCATCCCTCCACTTCCTAATCCTGAGCCGTTATCCTCTCGGGTGTAATTGTTCCCATCTTCCCAACAACCCTCCTCCTCCTCCCATCACAGTTGGCTCAGTGAAGAGATTTATGAGCAGCCTCCAGCACATTTTAGTTCAGATCTTAGTATGGGTCATGTTCATTGGAAACCTTTTTTTTTTTCTTTTCTTTTTTTTTAACACGTCACTGTGTCCAGGTAACACGTATCTTCTTCACAAAGTTTCACATCGGACCATAAAAACATGCTTTTGTTCAAAACATTGAAATTCCTAAAAAAAAAATTCTATGGTACTGTATGTTGAGTTAGCAGTCATACTAACAACCGTGCATGTCAGAAAGTTAGGTGATGTGCAATTTACATGTGGCAACTTGAAACCTATTAATACTTCTGAAAACAGATGAATCATGGGTTATTATGTATTGTTGAGTCACATGTCCGCACTTACTGAGGGTATGTCATAGCTAAATCAGTTGGCTTGATGAAAACTGACCTTAAATATTTACAACTTCCTTTCTTGGTTATTTTTACCAGCGTAACACATTTGGCCAATTTTAGAGAGCAGACAGAGGTTTACGTCCCATAAAGACTTCCCGTATGACTAAGATATTGACTAAGGCACTAGCTCTCCTGCTCAGACGGTGCCCACTCCTTCTTTTGGACTTTTTTTCCTCTCCCTTTTTCTCCTCAACTGTATCCGGCCAATGACTCCCACTCTTCCGAGCCATCCCGGCCACTGCTCCACCCCCTCTGCCGATCCGGGGAGGGCTGCAGACTACCACATGCCTCCTGCGGTACATGTGGAGTCGCCAGCCGCTTCTTTTCACCTGACAGTGAGGAGTTTCGCCAGGGGGACGTAGCGCGTGGGAGGATCACGCTATTCCCCCCAGTCCCCCCTCCCCCTGAACAGGCGCCCCGACCAGCCAGAAGAGGCGTTAGTGCAGCAACCAGGACACACACCCACATCCGGCTTCCCACCCACAGACACTGACGGCCATTTGTGTCTGTAGGGACACCTGACCAAGCCAGAGGTAACACGGGAATTCGAACTGGCGATCCCCGTGTCGGTAGGCAACAGAATAGACCGCTACGCTACCCGTATGCCCCGTATGTTATCACTTTGTACTGCAGGTTGTCATTCGAAATGTCATGTAAATAATTACTTTTTCCTGGCACATACATAAGCAGATGCTATTGTAGGTGATTCATAGTGAGCACACACACACACACACGTACACAGTTTCAGCACATGATAACATTTAGCTGTTAGAACCGCGGGAGTGAAAAAGTGTGTAATTGATCTTTGGCTGCTGGATTAGTCGCTAGCCAAAGAGTGTTCTGTAGTGTATTTCCCCTACAGCATCACAGAGAAATCTCTTTGGTAGGACTGACAGCAGAACTCAGCCAGCCACTCAACCCCTGTCTTCACAAGCCTCTAGCTTGTACTTGTTCAAAGCCCTTTTATCATTATCTGTGTACAGTTGTATGGGTGTGTATGCATATTATGTGTGTGTGTGTGTCCAAACCTCTTTCATTGGATATGGAAATGACAAATAAATGTTCCTGATGCCTGATTTCTCCGTGCACAAGTGTCTGTGTCACCAGTTACTGTCAAATAAGGGCCAAGTTTGTACACATTGTATTCCCTTCCATTTTACTCATTTGCGTGGTTGTGTGTGTAGAGCTGTTTTCTCTTATTGTCTATGCAAGCCTGCTCACACATGCATGAGCAGGCGTAAGATCTGTCAAGCCGTCGGTATGTATGAGTGAGTCTTTTTGCAGCTCTCCATCCTTATCTTTTTGAGTCTGTATTGTACTACTTTGTGTTTGGTTTTATAGCTTATCATTGACTTTATGGTGATGTAGCCTGACTATTGTAATACACGCTCGGATCTCCTGTGAACCAGCTGACAGATGGACCGAACCCTCCGCACACCTCGTGTAACCCAAGTCAGACCTGAATTATGTGTCCTGAAATATGGACAGTGTGTCAGTGCTTCCCCATATTTCCCAGCAGCTGACAGATTTACATACTGGGTTTGTATCGCTCTGTATGCCACTATGTCGGGGCCAAAGTCTCTCCAGGAAGAAGTTCTCGACAGTGCCTCTCGAAGAGGAGACACATGTTTAAGGCGTCAGACGACGAACACTGTTGTGGCTTTGGGCCGCAGTTGATACAGGGCCAGATCTGTTCAGACACATCAAATCCAAGCTTCACCGCTTGGTTTCTGAACGTGTGCTGCACTTACAGGTTCATAGGCAACTTAAGCTAACACATGACCTAGCACGTCTATAGTCTTGCTTGCATGGGATATTCGGTGCCATCAGACTCAAACAAAAGATGTCTAGTGGTGCAGAGAGACACGCATCCTCACACAACTAGTCCCTCATAACTTGATACGATATGATAGTCTTTAACTTCCCAAAGGACACTGCAAGACCAGCACATAGACAGAAGCACCGTTTAGAAAGTGCTCACTAGCTTACCCAAATGTGCCGTTAAAGATGCATTCATAGAATCATTTATTAGAATCTCTTATTAAAGAAGTTTAAGGTTAGATGTAATTTTTATGTTCAATCTCATTTTGACACATTTGGTTTGTTTCTTGAAATGATTTCAACTGACATAAATTTGAAGGCTGGCCATGTGTTGTTGTGTAACTTTTTATCCCACTGTCGCCTGCGAATTTCTTCATCATGTTCAGCGCTTAGATGGATGCTTTTCCTGCCGTTAAACAGCTTCGTTCCCCAGAGCGGAAAATCATCCGGCTCCATATGGAATGGATAAAAAATATCAACTGTATTTATGTGATGTGATTTGTGCTTTGGGAGAACCGAGGCCATCTACACACAATGTCACATCACTCCAGTGCTGTAACTTTCTGGCCGGCCGGCTCCGGCGTTTTATCTTCGGCAAAGATTTAAGAGGCAATCCCTCTTTCTTACCCCCTTTTCCTTGTTCTCGTTCTCCTCTATGAATGCTATACGAGTGTTATCTTTATTGTCTTTGGTGTAACTAATGGCATTACCACGGAATGTAAATTCTATCTGTGGTTTTATCTTCGGGAAAAACTGAGGATGTGAGCCCTCCTTTCCTGCTCCCCTCTATCCCTCTTTCTGTCTCCATACATTTTTTTTCTCTCCGACTCTCTTTTTGTTTTTCTTTTATGTTTTTTGCTCTCTGTCTGAAGATTCCCAGTTCTCCCAGACTCTCCCCATGTCTGTGTTGATCTATGAGTCTCTCTGTCTTTCTTTCTACCATGCGTCACTTTGTCGCCCGCTCTGCTTCTTCAGCCACTGTAGATCGTGTTGTCCTCCATTGTATTCAGCGCAGTTGACAATGTTGTCATGGTGTTTGGATTTTGGCATGACCACCATGAGACATACCAAGGTTTTACATGCCCCTGAAGGAGCTTGGGGCTGATTACTCTGTTTACAATGATGGTTTTAACTGGCTGCATGGGTGTGATTCATAAAGATGTAGTGATGGGTTATTAACTTACTGTACATATGAGATGTACAGTAGACTCACCTCAATGAACCGCTGGCTGGCTCGTTACTGTAATGAGCAGGGATTCGGCTCCTTTCTGGGGCCACCCTTACCTGCTGGAAGTGGGCGGCATTCGCCCTACTGGGGACAGTGCCGCTCTTTTGTCTAGCAATATAGAAAGCTGCTTCTTTTACTGGACCTCAGTCCAGCCTTTGACACCAATGATCACCGTATACTATTAGACAGAATAAATTGTAATTTTGGCGTCTCTGGTCTAGCTCTCTCTTGGCTTAAGTCTTGCTTATCTGGAAGAACACATTGTGTCTGCTTTAATAATATTACATCGAAATTCTCTGATGTTAAATAATAATAATAATAACAATAATAATAACATTCCCACGACCCTGACATCCCCGCGACCCTGAGAGCAGGATAAGCGGTTTGGATAATGGGTAATGGAATGGATAATAATAATAATATCGCACTACTTGGAACATCTCATATCCTAAGAAAGGCACTATCCATCAAATAGACTTCTACCTCATTCTAACCCTAGGTCCAAGGAATTAACCTGGTTATTATGTCGTATTATGGCATGAAGTTAAAGGAAAATTGTATAATAATAATAATAATCATTACATTTATATATATATATATATATATATATATATATATATGTATATGTATGTATGTATATGGCATACCCCAGGGCTTGGTTCTTGGCCTTCTACTTTTCACTATAATTTTCTTCTTGGCCAAATTATACGTAGTCATGGAATACATTTCCATTGCTTTGCAGATTATACTGAGCTATATGTGCCTATTAGGGCTAATGATCATACTCAAATTACTAATTTAGAAGGCTGCTTGGCTGCTGTGAAAAATTGGATGTCACTAAATTTCCTGTTTTTAAATTCGGGTAAAACTGAGATGCTGGTCATTGGCCCTGCTAGACACAGACGCCAGTTAGAACAAGTAACAGTAAAGCTCGACAACTCTGATTTCACAAGTTGTGGCAGCCAAAAATCTTGGTGTTGTTTGATCCCAGCCTTTCCTTTGATAAGCACATTAAAGAAATCACCAAGACTGCCTTTTTTTTCACTTGCATACCATAGCTAAAATTCAGGTTTTCCTGTCCGTAGCTGATGCAGAGACTCTAATACATGCATTTGTTTCATCCAGACTTGATTACTGTAATGTTCTGTTTTCAGGTCTGCCACATGCTAGTCCTAAAAGTCTTCAGATGGTTCAAACGGCTTCAGCTAGAATCCTAACTAAAACTAGAAAATTTGACCATATTACACCAATTCTTGCCTCCTTTTGCTGGCTTCCTATCCATGTTAGATCGGAGTTCAAGGTGCTTCTGCTGACTTATAAAATCCCAAATGGGCTTGCCCCATCATACCTGTCTGATCGTCTTAAACCGTGTATTCCATCTTGAGCTCTCCGCTCTCATAATAATAATAATAATAAAAACCTAGATACTTAACACCAAAACCTAGATACTTACCTTAACTCCAAAAATGACCCCCTTATCATGATTGCTAGACAACATGAAAAACAAAACAAAAAGTACTCCGTAGCTAACCAAGCCGCAATGTTCAGAAGAGAGCTCAACCTCCCTGAAACACCGCAACCTGAAAATGAAGCTCCAACCGTCCACGCCTGAAAAGTCAAACAAAAAGCAAAGTGTCACACCCAAGAACAAATGAAACAAAAATGGGAAGGGAAACAAATGCACAGGCAGTACCCAAAAAGAGTAGATGAGAAGGATGTAGACCAACATATGACCAACCAATGGCTCAAAACAGCTGGGCTGAAATCTGAAACAGAGGGCTTTATCATTGCTGTCCAAGACCAGGCCATCAAGACCAATTACTACCGGAGCAAAATCCTCAAAGATGGCACAGACCTAGTGTGCAGGATATGTGGTCAATTCCAGGAAACCATTGACCATATCGTGGCAGGGTGCCCTGAGCTGGACCAACACTGAATACCTACAAAGACACAACAAGGCCACCACATACCTGCACTGGAACATCTGCAAAGAATTCAACATCAACACAAAAGAAAAATGGTACGAGCACGAGCCCCAAACAGTAACAGAAAAAGACGACATCACAATCTTATGGGACATGCCAATACAGACAGATCGTGAGATAAAGGCCAACAGACCAGACATCATCATCATCAAGAACAAAAAAGAAAAAAGCTGCCTACTCATCGACATGTCCATCCCGACTGAAAGGAACACCTAAGTAAAAGTAACTGAACAACTGCCGAAATATAAAGATCTTGAAATCAAGATTGAATGAATGTGGGGAATGAAAACCACAACAATACCAGTAGTGATAGGAGACCTGGGACTTGTAAAAAAAAAAGGGGGGGGATGGAGAAATACACCCAACGGATCCTGGGTAACATCAGAATACAAGAACTACAGAAGATCACACTATTTGGAACATCTCATATCCTAAGAAAGGCACTATCCATCAAATAGACTTCTGCCTCGTTCTAACTCTAGGCCCAAGGAATGGGCCCGGTTATTATCTTGTATTATGGCATGAAGTTAAAGGAAATTTGTATAATAATAATAATGGATTACATTTATATAGCACTTTATCTAGACACCCAAAGTGCTTCACAGTGACAGGGGAACACTCAACTCAACCACCACTTATGTGTAGCACCCAACTGGGTAATGCACGGCAGCCATTTTGCAGCAGAATGCTCACCACACATCAGCTTTAGGTGGAGAGGGAGGAATCATTGAGCCAATTACACGGGGGGATGATTAGGTGCCCAGAGGGAGAGAGCCAGGTTGGGAATTTTGCCAGGACACCAGGGGATGTGCCATGGGATCTTTAACAACCACAGTGAGTCAGGACCTCAGTTTAACATCTCATCCAAAGGGCGGCATCTCCTACAGCACAGTGTCCCCATCACTGCACTGGGGTATTTGTTGTTTATTAGGACCAGAGGGAAGACTGCCCCCTAATGGCCCACCAACACCACTTCCCAGCAGCAACTCAGTTTTCCTGGGAGGTCTCCCATCCAAGAACTAGTCAAGCCCATACCTGCTTAGCGTCTGTCCTTCAGCAGAGCCAGGGTACATGTTGGTATGGCTGCCGACCATAAACTACAGGGCTCCTGTGTTTACTCAAAGTTAAGAAGAAGTCAGCTGGTGCCAGGGCCTTTTCCTATCGGGCCCCGTTCCTATGGAATAATCATCCTGCTGCCTTCAGACAATCAGAGTCTGTTGAGTCCTTTAAATCCAAACTTAAAACTCCTCTTTTTGCTTGATCCTACTGTTAGTTGCCTTTAAATTGAATACTTCACGACCTGTACTGCATGGCGGGTTGGTTTCTGTCTCAGTGAATTCACCGCACAGTGTTCTGCTGACAAGATTATAGAGTGTAGATTATTGGCTATTGCAGCTGTTCTCTTCTCTCTCACGTCTTTTCTCTCTCTCTGAATGATGTATTCTCCTGCCTCCTCTCCCGTGAACGGTGTGATGTGAGTCTCCCCTGTGTGCACGTGTAGTTTGTCCTCCTCCCAGGTCTCCATGCTGATGGTGGTCGCCACCTGGATGCTGCTTGGCATCCAGGTGGATCCTCATCACTTTTTTTTATATATCTTAGAAGTCCATATAATTTTATTAGCCTGTGTCAGTGTTGTATCTTTTTTTCTTTTCTTTTTTTTTTTTTAGGAATTTTTCTCTCTTTTTCTCCCCAATTGTATCTGGCCAATTACCCCCTCTGCCGATCCGGGGAGGGCTGCAGACTACCACATGCCTCCTCCGATAAATGTGGAGTCGCCAGCTGCTTTTTTTCACCTGACAGTGAGGAGTTTCACCAGGGGGAAGTAGCACATGGGAGGATCATACTATTCCTGGCGCCCTGACCGACCAGAGGAGGCGCTAGTGCAGCGACCAGGACACATACCCACATCCGGCTTCCCACCTGCAGACACGGGCAATTGTGTCTGTAGGGACGCCCAACCAAGCCGGAGGTAACACAGGAATTCGAACCGGCAATCCCCCGTGTTGCTAGGCAACGGAATAGACTGCTACGCTACCCGGATGCCCATTGTTGTATCTTTTTTTCCCTCCAGTGTGTGACTTATATCTCTTCTTGTCTCTTCTCCAGTGTATGTGAATGGTGTGATGTGAGTCTCTCCTGTGTGCATGTGTAGTCTGCCCTCCTGTCAGGTCCACATGGTGATGGTGGTCATGTGGCTCAGGTCCTAGGCTGTTCCAGTGGCATCTGGACACTGCTTAGTGCCTTCCTCGTCAAAGTCTTCACGTGTCTTTTAATTCCATTATAATTCCGTTATCCTCTTTCAGTGCTGTATTCTGTAAATTGTGTTCAATTCTGTACACACAACACCCATTGCACGTCTGTCCAGCTTGGGGAAGGGATCCCTCTTCTGTCGCTCCCCATGAGGTTTCTTCCTATTTTTTGCCCCTGTTAAAGGGATTTCTTTTAGGGAGTTGTTCTGATGCGAGGGTTTAAGTGCAGACAGGATGTGATATTATTGTAAAGCCCCCTGAAGCAAATTTGTGATATTGGTCTACACAAATAAAATTGCCTTGACTTGACATTTTGCAAATGGACGTCTGTGTCCACACTGGGTGCGCTGGGCATATCGGCTGAGTTTGCAGGAGGGAGCAAAGGGACGCTTGATGAAATTTGCCAGGGTATTGAAAAGAACCAGTTCCCTCTTGAGTGTCTTTAACACGTCTTCATACCAGCCTGGCTGGCCTCTCCCTCTCCCTCTCCCTCCCTCCCTCCCTCCCTGCAGGAAACTCCTCTTGCTGTCGTTTAGTGTTTGCATTGTTTTGAACCATTGAAATTGAACAGAAATTGCAGAAACGTCACTAAAGCATTATAAACATGGGAGACATAATTGGGTTTATTGGGTGATGGAATTAACTTGTACATCCCTACTATGGTTCTGTCAGTTCATCTGGCTCTGGTCTACCTGTCCGGTCTGTTTGGTCTAGCTAATCTCTACTTGATCTGAACGTTACTTTGTGAAAACAGTGGGATTTTCTCGCTAAACAATGCTTTTTTTTCTTTTTTGGTTAAAATATAGTTTCTCAACACTGATCACATCAGTAGTGAGAATTTTTGTCTGGGTTTGTGTGTACTGTAAATGATGCTTGGCAACATTTTAATGAGGTGTGGATTCAAAAACAGTGAACCAGTCTAAATAACGATATGCAGGAACGGACTAGTTATTAATTTACATAAGTGAGGTTGATATATTGATTACCTCGGGCGTCCCTACAGACACAACTGGCCGTGTCTGCGGGTGGGAGGCCGGATGTGGGTATGTGTCCTGGTCGCTGCACTAGCACCTCCTCTGGTCGGTCGAGGTCCCTGTTTTGGGGGGGAGGAGGAACCGGGGGAATAGCGTGATCCTCCCACGTGCTACGTCCCCCTGGTGAAACTCCTCACTGTCAGGTGAAGAGAAGTGGCTGGTGACTCCACGTGTATGGGAGGAGGCATGTGGTAGTCTGCAGCCCTCCCTGGATCGGCAGAGGGGGCGGAGCAGCGACCAGGACAGCTTGGAAGAGTGGGGTAATTGGACGGGTACAGTTAGGGAGAAAAAGGGCGGTGGGGGGGATTGATTCCCAGAGCTCTGAGCTATACCATGTGATGCTGAGCCTTTACTAAAAGCTTTTTGTCTCTACAGGTGCGTTACCTGAAGATCATTGAAAAGAGTGGCTACCAGGCTCTGCCGTGGGTTAGATATATCACACAGAATGGAGGTAAGTACACACATACACACACACACCAGTCCCCCTCTTTACTCATAGCACATTTTCAACAGAGTCGATTACATCAACACAAAATATGACGCAAAAAGATGCTCGACCTGCGAGAACTGGAGGATAATGAAATCAAAACTCACCTTTGTTAACAAAAACTACGAAGAACATGTAATGCCATATACACATTTCATGATAGTTTTTATTTAGAAGGGTACATTTTAACTTTCTTGTCTTGTTTCAGTTCCTCGACTGACATTTTTTTCTCATATTAGTTTTAATCAAGACATTAACACAAACAAGTTTCAGTCATGCCTGCTTTGCAGTTATTCTGTTGATTCACGGTTAGAACCAAACGTGACTTTTTATTTGGCTGTGAGCTTGTTTTCGTCATGGCAAAATATTTTTTTTTGGTCATAGTTTCAGTCAAATGGATGTAACGCTGATTTGTAATTGCTAGTCACTCATGTCAAGTATTGCTAAAGGCTTTGTTCGGTGTCATTGTTGGACATTGTTTTGAATCCAAACATGTCTGTGTGGTGATAATGTCTGTGACTGGCAGCTCTCTCGGGTTTCCTGAGCAGGTTATCACCGCAGAACTGCTCCTTCTCAACCCTGATTAGAAGGAAGGAAGCGGACAGGCAATAGAGTTGCTCTTGGCTCTGCTCACACACACTCACACACACACACACACACACACACACACACACACACACACACACACACACACACACACACACACACACACACACACGTGTGCATTAACATTACATAAAGCATGTACAGATATCATTATGCTGCTTATATAACTGTAGCTCATACTTATGCATGTAAACATACACGCACAATGAACCAACACACACTCATACTCACATACACTTCCTGCTCGGTGTATTCCTCCAGCCTGGGAGTTTTGCCTTGGTTAATCGCTCCTTGTATCGAGCAACGGAAGGCATTACTCTGAGCGGCCGGACAGGCTCTTGACCGAGGGTGACTCTGTTTGGCTTTGCGAGGAAAACAGAGAGGGTGGTACCGGTGCGCTAGCCTATTGTGTCTGCTCCGCAGGTCAGACTGCAGGACAAGGGTGAAAGGTCAGTTTTGTTGATAAACAAACTCACTGTTGAGCAATAGGGAAACCAGTGAGACCATCAAATCAAATACTATGTTTGAAAAGTGTTAAATAGCACAAAGTCAGATACCTGTCAAATATAGCCCTTTCCCCGTTGCTTAGTTCGGGGCTGATTTCACTGTTCGACCTTCGGCGAACAGGATTTTCTAAGCTTTGACTAGTTAGGGGGGGGGGGCTAGTAGAAGTCTTACCCTAACTTTAGGTCCAGGTTTGGTCCAGCTTTGCAAGCTGAACACAGGATCAGAATCAGAATACTGTATTTATCCCCGAGGGGAAATTGGGTCCTATTACAGACACTCACACTCTAGTTAAGAAAAAAGCTAAAAACTAATAACAAGACACAGGATAACAAGACAATAGAAACAAATAGAAACAAGAAAAACTGAAACAAATAGAAATAAAAGATAAAATAAGAAATAGAAATAAGAATATGTGCACCATGCTGGAGCATGGTGCACATAACACCCTATCTATACTGCACTACTTCAGCACAAAACAAACAGCACAAACAAAACCCGACAGGGTAAAATAAGTCGAAGGGCCAGTCCAGTGACCATTACCTCCGAGTGTCTGACGGTCTGAGTCTGAGGGAGGAGTTGTAAAGTTTGATGGCCGCAGGCAGGAACGACCTCCTGTGGCGCTCTGTAGTGCATTTCAGCAGAATGAGTCTATTACTAAAAGTACTCCTGTGCCCGACCAGCACGTCATGGAGTGGGTGGGAGACATTGTCCATGATGGCACATAACTCCAACGGCGTCCTCTTCTCATAAACCGCCACCAGAGAATCCAGTTCCACCCCTACAATGGCACCGGCCTTGTGGATCTGTTTATTGAGTCTGTTTGCATCCGCTATCCTTAGAGCACTGGCCACCACAGACTCATACCACATGCTGAGCAGGCCTGAGCAAGTTGGTTGTCCAGATGTCCAGGTTGTCCAGGTCCACATGCAACCTGATAGTTGCAATAATTGCAAACAAGCTTTTCAAAATCGACTCAGCAGAGCTAGTCCAGGATATGTATAATCCCCTTGTTTCATGTCACTAACATATTTGAGCAATGCTGCATTGTACTGAGTTAAACGTGAATAACAAAGTGACAAACATGAATAAATCTGTGCAGAGATTAGCGTTAGCAGCTACTTTTGTTCAATCCAGAGTTTGCTGACTAGCAAATATTCTCCAGGTAGGGTAGACAACTGACCCTTTGAATGCAGTTGAGTATAGTTCAGAGAGCAAAATAAATTCATTGACAGACTTTTAAACTCCTCCTCAGTGTGAGAGGAGAGCAGTAAAGCATCAGCACTAGACACAGACCACCCCAGTTTAGTAATGTACCTTATAAGTATATCCCCTTTGTTAGAGAAAAATACAAAATAAAAAAATATGGGCAATGAAACACTGCACTTTTGCAGCAGTATTTTGAAAGTTTGTTGCCCAGGGGAGGATTTCCCACCTCTGAACAGCATTAGTGCTATCACTATATCTTAGCTCTGTGCTAACAGATGGACCGTGGAAAGACATTAAAAAAACAACGGATGGGGTGTTGCAGATACTATGTCCCAGGAGCCACTGAACTGCCTTGAATATTGTTCAAAACAGCGGCAGTCTGTTGCTCAGAGCTGGACGAATTGAATGTCCGGACAGCATTTGAGCAAGCGGTTAATGATTTTTAATAGGGCAATCCTATGCTCTCGTATCTGTCCCGGTAACAATATAAAGTGAGCTTGGGATATGCCCAGTGGCAACAGCCACCTAGACCTCAACTCAGTGAGCTCATGCAGTCCACTTTAATAATCAACAATAAAATGGACCGAAGTGATGTTCCAATGATATCTGCTGAACAGAGAGAGAGATTGTTCGGCATGGCAGTCGAAATTCATGTTTTAAATCACTGAAAAAAGCAGCCAGGTCCATTTGCTTCGTGTGTGTGTGTGTGTGTGTGTGTGTGTGTGTGTGTGTGTGTGTGTGTGTGTGTGTGTGTGTGTGTGTGTGTGTGTGTGTGTGTGTGTGTGTTTTATCACACAGAGTCCCTGTTCTCCACATGCTGAAGTAGTTAAAGAATGATGCTGCAACTCTGAAATTAATACAATCTTCTTGCAAAGCTAGAGGAAGGAAAAAACATTAGAGAAAACGAAAACATATCAGGGGGAAAGGGTCTAAAACTCCATTGGGCTTGGCAAGAGAGACACGTTGGGGAGAGCAATGAAAAGAAGAAGAGAGAGACAGAAATAGAAGAAAGGCAGGGCATGAAATCAGCTTCATCCGCCAATAGTAGCGAGTGGCTTCAGAATGTCACTAGCTAATCATCTCAGCTGCTTTGGTAAGTAGGTCTTTCGGTTTAACGATGCGAACTTAATTTTGCCCCTTCGTTAAGTAGCTGGTGGACTTGACGGACTCACCGATGGCGTCCACACCTGGCCGCACTTACGTGGCACTTTCAGGACCCTAATGGGATTTTTGTGAGAACAAGAAAAGAATCGAAAACCATTTTGATTTCACAGCAGTACATTTAGAAGCCACAAACAAACAAACAAAAAAAACAGCCTAAAGTGACACAAATACTTTACATAATGCGTCAGGTATAGTGGACGCCTCTACTTAAACGGTCAGAAAAACGTGCACATATAATTGGCAAGGAAAAAAGACCTGACAGCAAGGGGGAATTGCTGGTGAGGTACTGTTTGAGCCTCCGCTCTTCCCTGCCAGCAGTTATGACCTATCTCCAGCTCATAGGTCAGCGAATGACGAACGCAGGCAAGCCCACAGGGAACCCACGTGCACAGGCCCCGTACAGCAATGCACAGCCCCGCTCCTAAATGTTTATGTTACCTTTCGTCTTGGGGCGGCTGCCAGAGCGCACAGCCAAGGAATGATTTAGGAACGCTCGCACATGCGAGAGAAGGGGAATTCTGCCGAGGCTGATGGAGACTCGCGGGACAAATAGGATACATTGCCCAGTTTTTTAACGGCCTCTCTGTCCGGCCTTCTCCCTCTCTCCCTCTCTCTCTCTCTCTCTCTCTCCCTCTCTCTCTCTCTCTCTCTCCCTCTCTCTCTCGCTCCTTTCTCTTTCTTTCCATCCCCTTCGCTCCAGCTTAACGTGCCTGATAAGATCTAGTAAAGTAAGCACGGAGCAGGTCTGCTAGATGACTTATGTTGCTAATATTATGTGGACCGTAGATTTCGTGCCGGGGAGGTCAAGCCTTTTAACAGTGGGTGGACCTCAGAACCCGTCGCAGCTCGGCAGATGGTCAGAGCTGCGAACTGTGAAATGTAAAAGATCCTACAGAAAGACGTGTCGGCTGTGATTGCCTCCAGAGAAAGATGCCAACGAGGCATGCTCTTCTACTTACTTAGCGGCTCTGACATATTTCTGTCTTCAAACCTTTTCCATTTCCTCAGCACGAAAGTAGTGACTCGGTCAAGTCACGCTAGATGGCAAACCTCTTTATTGTTTTAAAAGTTGTCTTGTTTAATTACATTACATCTCATCATAGCCATTATAATATTTCATGAAAGTCCTGCCTCATCAATTGACCGTGGTACAGAATGGGGAGGGGAAAAAGAGAGCGAGAAGAAAAAAAGAGAGGGTAGGAAAAACAGTAGGAAGGAGAGAAAGAGAAATACTATTCAAAGGACACAATATCAGCAGTTTACAAAAATACGGCGTGTCCAAGTGTATACCCACAGGATTCATAGTATGGAAACGTGTGAAAAATGGCTCGGGCTATTTGCAAGTCTTAAAAAAAATAATATAAAAAGTATATATAGGCACCCATTAATCATGAGAAAGGAAAGAAAAACCCCATCACAACATGAATTATGTCACCAGCGGCGCTCCTCTGCATCGCGTTTTCAATTCCCAAATGGTTAAAAACTGTAGTTCGGAAAAATACGGGAGCTGGAACGGCGGACGCTATAGGAGCCTTGTTCTTAATGCAGGGTGCTTCGTCTGCCGGCTCTGCTCAACAGATTATAGGTATATTTTTATCACGCTGTGGAGACGTGCACGTCCACAAGGATGTCCCAGAGTAATATCTTGGTTTTCCCCAATTCATGCATACTATTTGGGTGGATTTAAATAGAAATGAGAATCTGAAGACTTGAGAATGGCACATTTATTTATTTAGTTAGTTAGTTAGTAGACTGGAGGGATAAAACAAGCCCCTTCTGAGGGGTGTTAAAAGCAGAGATGTCCTTATTGTACTCCACAAAATAGATGTGCGTTTGGCCAGTTTATTGTGATTACCACGCTAGACTTATTTTGTAACTCTTAGTTTTGTTTCATCTGAGTTTGCCTTCGTATTTATTATTTTCTATAGTTGTTCAATGAAGAGGCGCGTCATAACTTACATAAAAAGACACCTTGAGTGAAAAGTGGTGGAGGATGCATCGGGTGGGTGGTATATCCGAGGTGCCTCATGTTCACAGGCAATACTAGCCCTGTGCAAACAAGGCTCCTGGTTTTAACAGGCACGGAAAACTCTCGAATCCACCCACAGATCAGCGGTGCTGAATTAAAAATTAACAAATGTTACCGAGAGTTAGAACCGGTTTCTTTTGGGGTTTTTTTTTTTATCAGTAATCCTGTTTTTATAAATGGCTGTACAAGATGTCGTAATGACAACATTTAGAGAAGACCAAGGCACTCCTCTTTACTGACGAGGTGTGAAACACTTCTGCTCATTTCATCTTTTCTCAGTTCCAGGTCTCGGGTTCAGGTCCGGCCCGGGACCTTCTGTGGCATGTCTGCCATTTCTCTCTTCACCCTATTTTCCCTGTCTTTCTTTTCCTCTCCTATCTGACGAAGGGAAACATGCCCCGAAAAAGATCTTCCACCAGCGTCGGAAAAGCTGTATAACCCAGCTGACCACATCCATCCATCCATTATCCGAATCGCTTATCCCGCCCTCAGGGTCGCGGGGATGCTGGAGCCTATCCCAGCAGTCATTGGGCGGCAGGCGGGGAGACATCCTGGACAGGCCGCGAGGCCATCACAGGGCCGACACACACACATTCATACCTAGGGACAATTTAGTACAGCCGAGTCACCTGACCTACATGTCTTTGGACTGTGGGAGGAAACCGGAGCCCCCGGAGGAAACCCACGCAGACACGGGGAGAAGATGCAGACTCCACACAGAGGACGACCCAGGACGACCCCCAAGGTTGGACAACCCCCGGGGCTTGAACCCAGGACCTTCTTGCTGTGAGGCGACCGCGCTAACCACTGCGCCACCGTGCCGCCCCGACTGACCACTTTCTCAGATTAAATTCTCTGTTTATGAAAAGTCCAATAAGCCAGTTATAAATGATTTGAACTACCCCTAAAACGACTGATGCATTTGATATGTATCTCTGCCAGGCAGTAGCCTGGAGGGGATTGTGCGTTTGTCCATCCGTGGCTAATCTCGCAAACTGCCGGGCCTGTCAGCCTAAAACATTTTGTGCGCAGTTATGACTGTACAATAAGAAGCTCTTGCGGTTGCGGTGATTCAACACCTTCGAAAGATGTTTGTCCTCGCTATCGCTGCTGCCTCTCTACATTCACTCTCCAGCCCGCTCGGCCAACGCGGCTCTCCGTCGCTGCCCGATCTTAGTCAACCGTGCACACGCATATCACACATCTACGGTTGAGTCAGATCGGGCCGTGACAGTATCAAAACCAAAACGTTTATGTATCCGGGTGTGAGTCTCGAAAGCAAACGAGAAGTCGATCGTATTTCGAAAGCCGGCAAATCACCACTGCCGATCTCAGCACAGGAGGACTGGAGGAACTCCGGATGAACCAAACGTAATTCGCCTTATTCACCTCGCCGCCAGAACAGAAGTGCCATAGTCTCCCCTGTCAAAGCTCCACTATAAAAACACCATTTCAAGAGTAGGATTAATCACAGTCACAGCTGGAAAACATCTCAGTAGCGACAATAAGACGTGTCTCGTGGCTGAGCTATGTTTTCTCACTGTTGATTTATGAATGAAGGTCGATCAGCAGAGCAGCCGTTCGCCTTCATCCATTTTGTATCATGAAAACCGCGACGGCTGAACACATTTGAAGTCTTTTAATAACGGCCCTCAAATCGCGAGAGCCCGATCTCTGTCATTTCACGTCTGACTCGGTCGCTTTCGTGCGAGGGTCCCTCTCGGAGGCTGCACGTCCACAGACCGACAGGGCAGAACGGTGTTACTAGGTAGATTATTTTAGATAGAGCGCTGCATTTTAACAACCCCCCCCCCCCCCATAGTTCCCGTTCAATCAACTTGGGCGCTGTGCAAAAATCTTACAATGGCGGGAAAAACACCGTTTTTTTGTTTTTTTTTTCTGACCCTTGCGTGCGTGTATTTCCCTTCTCCCGGTTGGCCAACAAAAGCGGCGGTTCGTCGCCAAGTTCCGACACCGGAGAAGGGGAAACACCGGCGGACAGTGCGCTCTTCTTGTCGATATTGACTTTAACCAAGGTTGTTGAAGACGACCGAAAAGGTCGCTGCGCATTATGCGCTGTGCGGTGTGTTGCCGTCTTGTCTATCCGCTCGGGCCGAGCTGTCGAACGTTTGCTCTTGAACGCACCCTGTTCCTGTTGCTCGCGAGACAGTCCAGTGGTTTGGTGAGGCAGAACCAACAGCAGTCACGCTGACTGAGGGGGGCCCCCCTTCTCTGATGTGGCCAAACCTCCGTTCGGGCCCTGCTGATGATGGCACGTGGCAGACAGCGGTGTGTGTGTGTGTGTGTGTGTGTGTGTGTGTGTGTGTGTGTGTGTGTGTGCGCGCATGGTGTCCCATTGTGACGCCACCCCACGAACCCGCGGTTTCACCCCTTAACCTACAACACTTTGTTGTGAACATGTGGCGCGTTGTGTGCGTGCCTGCACGTGTGCATGTAGCCGTGGATGGCTTGTGTGACACCGGTAGCTTGAGTCAGCAAAGGCCGCCGTCGCCGCGGACCGATGTGTGTGTGTGCGCGCACGGGTCCCTTTTGGCGCACACACACACACACCCATGTGTGTATTCAGGCGCACTTGCGTCGGCCCGGCGTGCGTCCGCGCTCGAAGAGAGGGGTAGAGGGGAGTATTTAGGGGGGGGGGAGTAAATTAAAGACCTCCCGTGAGGTTTTTCAGTCGGAGGACCCCCCCCTCCCCCCCCGCCCCCCGTTTAAACACAAAGCTACCAATTACCAGCGCCCGTCAGCCCTACCCGTCCATTACCCCAACCAGAAGAGAAGCCGGGACCTCGGCCGTCTTTCCTCTGCCGCCTTTCATGTCCCGCTCCTCCAAAGCCCCCGTAGGAAAGCCAGCCGCTGTGTTTGATGGTCACAGGACGGGCAGTTAAAGCCGTGGTTTAGGAGGGGGGGAGGGAGGGGAGGGGCGAGGGAGCCCTCAGCCCATTCATTGTCTGGCCCGGCAAAGTGCGCGCGGCACGCTACGCCGCAATTAGCAAAAAGACCAGCAGTCCACGCGGGTGAGTTAAGGTGCGCGGCATGTACGTTGTGCGATCGAAACAAGCTAGTACCCCCACCCACCCCCCACCCGCCCCCGTGGCTCTTCTGTGTGGACTCCGGTAGGACAAAGCTAATCCAATGTCGGAAATCAAAGAAACGACCAGCAATGTATCGGCGCCTTTCTGCCTCTGGAGTTTGGAGTTTGACGAGTCTGAAATGGAGGGTTTTTATTTCTTTGGATCCCCCCCCCCCCCACACCTTTTTCTCCCCAGTTGTACTTGGCCAATTACCCCGCTCCTCCACGCCGTCCCGGTCGCTGCTCCGCCCCCCTCTGCCGATCCGGGGAGGGCTGCCGACTACCACACGCCTCCTCCCATACACGTGGAGTCACCGGCCGCTTCTTTTCACCTGGCGGTGAGGAGTTTCACCAGGGGGGGGCGTAGCGCGTGGGAGGATCACGCTATTCCCCCCCCCGGTTCCCCCTGAACAGGTGCTCCGACCGACCAGAGGCGGCGCTAGTGCAGCGACCAGAACACCCGGCTTCCCACCCGCAGACACGGCCAATTGCGTCTGTAGGGACGCCCGACCAAGCCGGAGGCAACGCGGGGGATTCGAACCGGCGACGCCCGTGTTGGTAGGCAACGGAACAGACCGCCGCGCTACCCGGATGCCTTGAAACGGAGGGTCTTGTCAAATTTACAACGAAGCAGCCCCGGCAGGCTAATTTATGATGTCTGAGTCTGCTTTTATTTTGTTGCAATCACTAACTTTCAGTTTCTTCTTGTTTATTTCTCTTTTTTCTTTTAAGTCCCGCTTTTAGGGGGGGGGGGGACTGCTGTTTATAAACTGTTTTACAATTAAGACACAAATGTACTTGTGTGATCTTGCCTGCCAGAAATGTGGTATCCGGCGTTCCACAAATCACAATTTGCCATGTGAGCCTATAAGCTTTTTATAGATAGGGCCAACTCGTGTGTTCTCCTCGAACGGGAACATGCACAGAGTTATAGTTTGGGTCAAGCTTTTTTATTAACCGAACGAAAAGTTGCGTTTGACACGGTACTGAAACAATAAAACTGTGCTTTTTAACATATGGCGTCTGTGTGTGTGTGTGTGTGTCTGTGTGTGTGTGTTGTCTCATTGTCCACATAAGAATTTCTGTGCGTGTGGCAACAGCCGGGTGTATCTGGCATGCGACAGCTTACACTTGATTGAATTTGGCAGGTAATTTCTCCACGCTCACTCCCACATGTTCGCTGAATCACAAATATGCCACCATCATTTCTCTATACAGCTGTGCTGTTGTTTACAGAGTGCCCCCGGTTGCCCCTAGCAACCGGGGAAACACTAACCCGCCATAGGCTGTGTCTCTAATTGCTCCTAAAGCAGATCTGATTTAAGGCAAATGAAATCCAGATATGTTGGGCTTAAGGGGAGAACTGCTTCACCACTCCCCCGCCGAACCTTAAGCACACACAACCGTGTTTCCATAACAAAACTTGTGCGTGTCCGTAAGTATGTCGTTCTGTATGTCTCTTTCTGTGTGTGTGTGTGTGTGTGTGTGTGTGTGTGTGTCATTGTTATCTTGCAGAAATCATAGCTTGTGTTCTTTAGGTCAGGCCAGTGCAGCTTTGGAGCAGTTTCCATTAAGAGCCCCTCACTGATCTCAGTTTAAATCTGGCCCCTTCTGCATACTTTACCTGCCTTGGGAATCTTGTTCTGCTCACCTGTGTGTGTGTGTGTGTGTGTGTGTGTGTGTGTGTGTGTGTGTGTATGTGTGTGTGTGTGTGTGTTTGTGTAAGGAAGTGCGGATGTGGAGCTAACCCTTAGTCTAAACTCTGAGATTCCTCAAAACGATAAGCAGGCAGTCAGAGCTTGGTCAGGGAAACTCAACCCAGCTGAATATATATATATATATATATATATATATATATATGGAGAGAGAGAGAGAGAGAGCATTTACTTGACTAACTGGATTTTATATATATATATATATATATATATATATATATATATATATAATCCAGTTAGTCAAGTAAATGCTCTCTCTCTCTCTCTCTCTCTCTCTCCATATATATATATATATATATATATATATATATATATATATATATATATATATAATCCAGTTATTCAAGTAAATTCTCTATGACACAGTGCAAGCCTGTTTCATGCTATAAGCAATCATCAGCTGTCTCATAGAGAATTTACTTGACTAACTGGATTATTTTGCTCATTTGTTGAGCACTAATACCTTTCATTGACCGTTTCTTTTGACAAAGTTTTATAGTGTGTGTGTGTGTGTGTGTGTGTATATGTATATATATAATGTGTGTGTGTATAATCTGTGTGATTTCACGTGACTTTGTGTGTGATACAATTTCTGCATGTCTTGTTTTGTGTGTGGACAAAATGGCTGTGAATATGTCTGTGTTTTCACCGTTTGCTGTTGTACAATTACTGTCTATTTAAAATGTTTATTTACCACTACCAGTGCCAAGCATATCATTGAGGCAACTTAGCTCCTTGCCAGTTCAAACAAATGTGCCTGCAGTCGTGGAGAGGACAAAAGGTAGACCCTTCATCTCGAGACGCTTTCTCTCTGCCACATGGCATTTCTCAGCAAAGCTTTTAAAGGCCCCCCCTCCCTCCCCCTCCCTCTCAAAACACCAAACTCCCATTGGTGTCCAGTGGGTACCGCTGCTGTATCATAGCCTCCTCACCACCTTTATTTTCCTCTTCTGCAGCACATCTTACTCACATCGCGTTCCCGTCCTGACCGCTTTGTTCTTTATCTCCCCTCTCATTGGTTGTTTTAACAGTTGGCGGGCCCTAGTCCCCAGGGAGACATAGAAGGGTTTCTTGCATTTGGCTCGAGGTGTTGGCGGTAAAAGTCGTCGGTTCTTATGAAGCAGGTCGGGTTCAGCTCGGGCGGGCTGATGTTTTTAGACAAATGTGTGAGGGCGAAGAGCGGGCTGACCTTTACTTAGTTGTTATGCCGACCGCCTCTTGTTTCTCTCTCCTCTCGTCCAAATCGTATTCATCCCTACCCTGGTTTCATCTTCCCCTTTTACTCCATTCCCTTATCACATTTTTATTTTCCTTCGGTGTCCTCCTTCCAGACCTCTCCTGTCATTCCTCGGCGTTTCTCTCCCACAAACAGTCATGCGAGGCCCACGGTGATATTTGTTGCATTCATCATCTGCACACTGCGGCTTTGAACCATGTGGTCTTTCACATGGGTGACCTGCAAGATGATGTATGAATTAAAGCTTTTTCTACTTGGTGAAAACTAATACAAATTAAGTGGATCAGCTAAACACCCCTGGATTTAAAATGTAAGCTGTCATAGCAAAAAATGTTTGCTTGGAAGTGATTTACTGTGGTTTCCCTCTGTCCCGGAGCACCAGAAATGTTTTTACAACTGTTTTCCAATCCTGAAAAACATGGAAATAGAAAAATAATTTAAAAATGGCAGGGGGGGGGGGGCAGGCAAACTAATGGGATGACCCCTGGAAAGTCAGAAATGTCCAGAAACACATTTGTCCGCAACACAAAAATGGATCCTGTGCTGTTTCTACGTATGCTGTTGTGTTGGGTTATAGTAAGCCCACATTCATATTTTGACCAGGACCGAATCCTGAAATGAGATTTCCTAGTTTCTTTCCAGCTGTAATTTTGCGTCTGGGTTCTTTGTTTTTATTTTAGACTATCAGCTGAGAACCCAGTAGCAGCGGCCGGATGTCAGAGGTTGGATGGACAAGAGTCAGCCCGCCTCAGCTGGATGGATGGATGAAACTTAAAGATGAGTTTCTTTAATAGGAACAGAAATCGTCAAATTCAACATCAGATGTTAATTGCCTGATTTTGATTTCCATGTCCTTTTTTTTTAAAAATGTTTTTTTTTTTACACTTTTCTGCTTTGGTTAACGGCCTCGGTGCCATTAGCTGACAGTGTTCGATACACTCACATCTGCCAAGACTAGGAATGATGGGGAAATGTTACTTGTCCTTTTGTTGTTACAGTTAGTTCACAAGTGAACAACACAGTGTTAACCATTAGTATGATGTCAAGTCCACAGCAGTGCGCACAATGAAACCAATGCGTTCTAGAAACTTCTCAACCCTCAGCTAATGGGGCTTTGGTCTAAATAAGACCGCTGAAAGTAAAACTGTCCCGAAGCAGGGGGAAGCCTGACTTTTAATCTCTAGTTATGTGTCAGCAAGGCTCAGCGTTTTCGGTTTTTATTTTTCAAAGCCATCCAGCATGCCGAATTTCGCCACAAGAGGGCACTGTTACATAACCTCGCACGAACAGGAACAACATTTTGGATCCGCGGAAACATAAAATCCGGCTGAAAATCAGTTTAAACCGATCTGCTCCTTTTGAAAAAAAAAATCTGGGTATTTTTCGGTGAAAATCGGTAAAAACCGAAAACGCTGAGCCTCGTGTATCCGTTACCTTCGATACGTCTCTCAGCCAAGGGCTCATTTAAGTCTGGCCCAAGGATGCAGTGCATGAACCTGTCACTGTAGTCATTTCATTTCACGTAAGAGTAGTTGACTTCTAAGGTGCCTCACACATAAGCTGTTTTCACATATTCACCGCAAACCTGAAGTTGTCTAGACATCACGCGGCGGCGTTGTATGTGAGAACGCAAATGTCCGAATTAAACGGGCCGGAGATTAAATGGACTTTACCCACCCAGCTCCCTCGTACAAAGTCCGTGTAATGTCCGATTGAGCCCGTGTGGGAACAGAGCGGGTCATTAGGCGGAGTATTCACAGCGACCCAACGGGCGTGTTGATGACGTTTCCACCATGCAGATGGTGCGAAACCACACCATTTGTACGCTTTTTTTGTTTTGTTTGTTTTTTTTGTTGTTTTTTTTTGCGTTCCACTCTTGTGTTGTTATTGCAGATGCGTCCAAATACATGTAGCGTTGATATCAACGCAAAACCGGTCATCATTACGGATGAGTCGGTAGCCTCGTCCGTTATGTCCTGCCTACTGCACGCTCCACCCAAACGCCACCCCTCGTCTAAACCAAACGGGGTGTTTCCAGTAGGTGAGAACGCCTCTGACATGGGACTATCCCCTGATGTTCTTGTGCTGGTTTATTATTATTTTTCCTCTTCAGAAATGTTTGCCCAAATTCCCGTGAGATGGTAAATGGTAGATACGTGAGCGTTTGCCCATTGACTGGAAGTTGTGTGCAAGTGCTGCCCGAGAAGTATGACCCCAGTCGGCCTGATAGAGGCACTATAATTAAAAGGTTAAAATTTTGATCTTTGAAAAATCATAACTCCTACACCGTAAGTCTGATTTACACAAAACTTGATACGGACAACCATCTATTCTTACGCTCGCTCTCCAGTTTTGCCTCAAGAACCACTAAAGTCTGCCTAGCTAGATTTTCCGCCATTTCGAATTTTTTGAAAAACACATTTTTGATATCTCCTAAACCAGGGGTCCCCAATAGGCGGCCCGCGGGCCACGTCCGGCCCGTGACGGGTTGATTTATGGTCCGCAAGAATTTTTGGAGAAATGCCAGAAGATTTTTTTTTTTATTTCCCTACCAAAAAAAAAAAAATTTCTTAGTAAAAGTAAGACTAGTAATATATCGAAAAATCGATGAAAAATCTCTGTTTAAATTATAATACCTGCAACATATCGACACCAAAACAAACTAACGAACAACATGCTGCTGGAGGTTGAGTGGCCTGTGGTTTTAAAAGTGTCCCTAGAAGTGGCCCGCTATAAAAAGTAATTAGGGACCCTTGTCCTAAACCGTAGGTCCGATTGCTACCAAATGTCCTGTGGATCATCATTGGACCAAGCTCATCAAAAGTTGTATAAAGCTTGTTGCTGTCTTATTTAGTTTTCAAACTATTGGCCTTCAGATGGGTGTGACTCAGCACCTAAATAAACCAGTCAACAATCGTCGGGCCAACCATCACAAAACTTGCACGATATGTCCACGTAGGTACCTGAAATATACCCTGAAAGCGTCATTCAAATCTACATCAGGGGAGCGCAAGAAGTGCAAAAAAATGGGCGTGGCATAACAAATCAGACTATAAATCAAATTGTTTGTCCAATCGTTACAAAAGCTCCCAGGATATGTTTCATAACCACACGTGTAAAACTGTTTTGAAATCTCTCAATAGGGGGCGCCACCAGTTCCAAACACAAGCATGGGCCTGATGCAAATTTGGCAATAGCTCAATGACAATTTGTGCAAACATCACCGAACTTGGTGCTCCTAATGGTCTGCGTTGGCTTGAACCTCGGAGTCACTGTTTGCGGCTGTATTTAGCGTTAGACGTGTGTGTTAAAGAGCGACTCCGGACGATGCCCGGACCTGATTCTCCAGACATCGTCCCGAGTTCATATGTGAAAACGGCTTCAGTGTATTCGACAACCACCTCAAGTTTGAAAGTTTTGGTGGGAATCTTTACAAAGGATTTCCTAACTCGTGTGTCGTAGCAGTTCTACAGTCAAAAGCACAAGTATTGTGAGGAAGGACTGCTACTACTTGGTCAAAACAAAGCCAAAATCTGGTGTCTGTTCTTTGCTTCCTGTTACACTTAAAATGTGAAAAATGCACTGTAAATAGGAGGGGGGGGGATTAAAATTAGACATAAAAATATAGCTATGTATATCTGTTGCTAAGCTTTTTTATATAACTGTGTAATGCACTAGGTTGGTTTGATTGACTTAGTTTATCCAATAATTGAGAAGCGTTTAAAATAATTTCCAACGGTTTTGAGTCAGTGGGGTATGGTTGTTTGCGTATGACGTCACGAACTACAGATGGAGGGCAGGAAGTGATTTTCTACATAGGAAGCAATATCACAAACTTTCAAAATGCCTATGTTTGGCGCCATTAACTGAGAAACCACAAGGAGTTTTTATGGAGTACCAAAAGTTCTTGTCCGTGGGGGGGGGCAAGAAGGGGGGGGGGGCAAGAAATTGCCCGAAAACGCCGGAATGGCTTGCGAACCGTCGTCTGCGGTCGGGAGGAGCGGAGTCGGATGATGCGCGTGTGTGCAGTGACCACCTCCAGGGGCGTAGCCAGGACTTTTTTACTGGGGGGGGGGCAGCTGGGGCCAACCATTTGATTAAGGCGGCACTTGTCAAAACTACCATTTTAAAACTACTTTCGAAGATTATGATAGCCCTTTTGACAATGCCATGGATTGTGTATAGCCAAAGGGTATGGGACGGTATCATTCATCTAATCGAGTACATGTCCCATGCACGGGTGTTGATGCAATGGGTATGGTTTAAGTGTTGTAAAGTGTAAAGACCGAAGACCATTTAGTATTTCAGTTGCAATTTCAATTGCATGAAGGGAAAACGTGCACAGTGAAGCCAACACTTCCATATCCTGAACACACACAACTAAATAAACTACATCACTTGGACTTGCCATGCTGCACTTACACACTCTTGCTTTTACACTTGGATTTACACACGCTGCACTTTTTACTCCTCATTAAATTCTTTCTTGATCTTAAAAATCCCTTAAAAATAGCCCATTGGGCTTCTAACTTTAGTGGCAAAGGACAAGACTTAATAATAACAGGCTAATAATAATAATGCATGTATTTCAGCTTCCACTTGACTGTTTCTGTGCAGATGTTTTTTTGTTTTGTTTTACCCACTCGGGACAGGGGAAGGGGGCGGGGGGGCAGCGGGGGGGCCGTGCTCTGACCAATGGGGGCCGCGGCCCCCCCGGCCCCCACGTGGCCACGCCCCTGACCACCTCGTCCAAAAAAATCCCTCTTCCTAACATAAGGATCATGTCCAACATATCTGACTTTCTGTTTATACCTTCCTCTCATAATATCGTGTAAACTAGCACAGTTGGGGCTAAACTAGCTCCACCTCGTCCATTCTGCTTTTCACTTCCTGCCCTCCAGCTGAATCTCGCGCGTCATCAGGATCACGTGACGGCAAACAAGCTATATATGAAGGCTAAAGCTAAACATGCAATGCAGCACCAGTTACATGTTGCTGTTTATTTTTTGTGACGTCAGAGCTGCTGTTAAAGATACAATCCAGAATATTTACTACATGCGAACAAATGTCGCTTTTGCTGCTCTCCACTGCTGGTACATTTTACAAAAAGAAAGCTAATCCATGAGTATCCAAACCATGAACGCTTTCCCGGTTGCCATTTTTAATGGCTACTCTCGTGTAGGACTTTCATGGGGAAAATGATTGGGCGTGTAGTGTTACATCTTCATCATAGCAGCCAAATGAGGAAGAATAAGGTGGTGGCGAGTATAAAGGATGAGTGAAGTTTAAGCTAACAAGTAGATGTTACAGATTAGGCGGGTGGAAGACCTTTACATACAGGTACTCTCATGTCAACAGCTTATTGCTTCAACCACGTGTTTTGTTCAGGAAGGCGCCGACACAACAGCGCCGGCGACTGTTCAGTTTAGCATTGATCTCTGGGTCAAACAGCACTGTAGTTACCACCACAGGGGTCAGTAGGTTACACAAAAACAACAATGGTCAGGATATTGAGTTCTCTGTTACAGTATTGTAATAATTGGGTGAACGTGGTTGTCTCGTTACTAAATCCTCTAAGACATCTTTTGAATTTACCCCAAAAAAACAAAATTTACACAAAAAAGTATTGCCAACACCTGCCAAAGTGCAAACCGCGTTCGTTTGCCCTTTTGACGAATGAATCTGCCACGTATGATGCCAGCCTAAGGCAGAGGAAGGCTGGGTTTGCGGAAGTGATGGAGAAATTGTCTTCTTTTCTTTTTTGTTGAGTGATAATGCTGAAATTGGATCTCAAACATCTAGTTTTGACACTTCTGTTTGACAAGTTGAATTGCGTGGCAGACATCGGTGTTAAAAGATCGTTTCCTGGGTTGACCTTTGACCGTTGGAGGAAACAAACTGAATGTATGGGAGGGGTGTGTTTTTCCATAGATACTGAGTCAGATGTTGATAGATTGTCGTCTGTCTCAAATGTTTTATTTGTTTACTTCTGTTGTGCGTCGCTGCGTCGTGACGCTACAGTTAGCTTGAGCTGCCGTAACGGAGCGGTTGCAATCTCATCAGAGCAACGGTTTCAGTGATGTATAAGCACTTTGTAAATATGTTGAACTGCTAATTATACACAAAAGAGCTACAGCTAATTAGTGAATGAATAGTCCAAAAGGGTAACAATTTTTATTCTTTCATATTTTTATTTTTTTTTGCCACCTGTTACAATGTAGTGAACTCGTTATTGTATTGGCACTGAAGTAACATAAGATGTGCAGCATAGCATGGTGAAAATAATCAACCCCCTACACACACATACACACACACACACACACACACACATTTAAAGTGCTTAATGAGGACAAATATTCAACATATCAGGGTAAACAGATTTACTCTCGTTTCCTGTTGAATTATAGTTTTCTGCTCATTACATCATCGATTACACTGTGCAAGACATGATAGCGTTATAAAATGGGTTTCAAGGCGACAAATAGTGGATTATAAACAAAGAATTATTGTATCAGAGTGAACGTGCTAAAATTATTAAATGGCCTCAAAACTAGCCCGCTAGCTGCTGGCAACAGGCCACGGTGCCGAGCAGATTTGATTCCAGCCTGTGAAATTGGCTCTTAATGTGGGTTTTTCCAGAAGGGGCGACGCAAATCGAACACAATTTGACCACCCGCCAAAATGAGAAGTAGACATGACAATCTCATTACCACAGTCAGAGTTCAATTCGTCAACATTAGGTTGGCGCTTAGTGGTCGTTTCCAGCCCGGCGTGTGCATGTGTGAGGAGATAACAGTGGTATTTTGAACGCGCATCTCGATGTGAATAAAACAACTTTTCTGTGTCTATGTCACGTGCCGTTTTCAGTGCATGGGGACGGAAGATTAAACAATGACCAAAGCCTCACGTGACAGCCATCATTCAGCTGGTCATCTCTCACATAAAACCTCACTGTGTAATTAATACCTGTAAAGTCAAGCATCAATAAAGTAGTTTTTATGAATCAAAAACTGGCTGTTTTGCTGTGTGTGTGTGTGTGTGTGTGGGGGGGGGGGGGTTTGAAATCTATTTAGCTTTGAAAAAGTGTATTTTTAACTGTTCCTTTTCCCACGTGTGTGTGTGTGTGGGGGGGGTGTGCCATTTGTAAGCGTATCATTGTGGCCTAAGAATAGCCTCTGCACAACACGGCTTATGACATTCCCAGATAGCGGGAAATACTGGCCTGGAACTCAGTGTAGATCTGCGTGCACCCTAGCCCCAGCATCTCATACAGGTCTGTCTTTCTGTCCTCGTCTCCCCGCCGCTCTCGCCTCGGCCGACCTCAAGGTCTGATTTTTTTACAAGCCGTTTTCATTAATCAGCAACCAAAGTAATTTTTAAGAGAAGAAAGCCAAAAAGAAAGCAGTGAAGACAAGGCGGCTGTCTGCTGTGGACCAAGCGACTATACAGAAAAACAGTCCACCGCCAGACTTGACCACCGTTAAGCTGGTGGTCAGAACGTGCAAAGTGAAATTTGTGAGCTGGCTTTGCAGAGCTACGTCTCCATCACGTCAGCTGTGCTCGCGTCCTTTGGTCTTAGTCTACTTTTAGCCTGGTCTGGTTTTATGTCTTTTGTACTTTGCAACACTGTTAAGAAAAGTGCGATATAGATTATTATTGTCATTAATATTTAACCAGAGACCATAGACGCTAACAGAAATATGAGCTAACACAAATATGACTCTCTTTGAAAATCTGTAGACTTCTGCACTAATGAGGAGATGGGTGTGTGTGTGTGTGTGTGTGTGTGTGTGAGGTCACATCCTAAGCCACAGATGTTATTTTCAGTTATCCACAACATGGGTTCCTGACTCAGTGACTCAAACATGCACACAAATACAAACAAACGGGAATAACACCACCCAGTGATTTCAAACAACAGTTTTGCTTTTATCACACACACACACACACACACACACCTTTAACATGTTGTTTAACTGTATTGTACTTTAGCTGTGTTGTATGTCTGCTTTTATATATACACTACCGTTCAAAAGTTTGGGATCACCCAAACAATTTTGTGTTTTCCATGAAAAGTCACACTTATTCACCACCATATGTTGTGAAATGAATAGAAAATAGAGTCAAGACATTGACAAGGTTAGAAATAATGATTTGTATTTGAAATAAGATTTTTTTTACATCAAACTTTGCTTTCGTCAAAGAATCCTCCATTTGCAGCAATTACAGCATTGCAGACCTTTGGCATTCTAGCTGTTAATTTGTTGAGGTAATCTGGAGAAATTGCACCCCACGCTTCCAGAAGCAGCTCCCACAAGTTGGATTGGTTGGATGGGCACTTCTTTGAGCAGATTGAGTTTCTGGAGCATCACATTTGTGGGGTCAATTAAACGCTCAAAATGGCCAGAAAAAGAGAACTTTCATCTGAAACTCGACAGTCTATTCTTGTTCTTAGAAATGAAGGCTATTCCATGCGAGAAATTGCTAAGAAATTGAAGATTTCCTACACCGGTGTGTACTACTCCCTTCAGAGGACAGCACAAACAGGCTCTAACAGGTACTATTTAATGAAGATGCCAGTTGGGGACCTGTGAGGCGTCTGTTTCTCAAACTAGAGACTCTAATGTACTTATCTTCTTGCTCAGTTGTGCAACGCGGCGTCCCACTTCTTTTTATACTCTGGTTAGAGCCTGTTTGTGCTGTCCTCTGAAGGGAGTAGTACACACCGGTGTAGGAAATCTTCAATTTCTTAGCAATTTCTCGCATGGAATAGCCTTCATTTCTAAGAACAAGAATAGACTGTCGAGTTTCAGATGAAAGTTCTCTTTTTCTGGCCATTTTGAGCGTTTAATTGACCCCACAAATGTGATGCTCCAGAAACTCAATCTGCTCAAAGAAGTGCCCATCCAACCAATCCAACTTGTGGGAGCTGCTTCTGGAAGCGTGGGGTGCAATTTCTCCAGATTACCTCAACAAATTAACAGCTAGAATGCCAAAGGTCTGCAATGCTGTAATTGCTGCAAATGGAGGATTCTTTGACGAAAGCAAAGTTTGATGTAAAAAAAATCTTATTTCAAATACAAATCATTATTTCTAACCTTGTCAATGTCTTGACTCTATTTTCTATTCATTTCACAACATATGGTGGTGAATAAGTGTGACTTTTCATGGAAAACACAAAATTGTTTGGGTGATCCCAAACTTTTGAACGGTAGTGTATATATATATATATATAAATACATACATAATACACATATATATATATATATGTATTATTTTCTATATTATCTTTATCTACATTTTTGTATATTTTCTTGTTTTTTTGTTCTTGTATATTAATTATGTTGTATGTTTGTTTTGTTTATTGATTTATTTTTTCTGTACTATTTTATTATCCTAGGATGCCTAACAACATCGGGCAAAGCGACGGCCGATGGAAACTAGCCTTTTAGCTAACACGGCTACGTCTACACTTGTTTCAGATGTTGATTAATGTACATTTTCCCTCCCCGAATAAACGTTTAAATTTAATTCTAACCTCAACCATCAGAACTACATGCCTGACCCTGACCCAAACTTTACCTTAACCACTGACTCAAAAAATCACACACACACACACACACACTCACTGTGTATTGTGTCCAGCCATTCTTAGACCATGGCTCTCAAAGTTGGAGTCCATGCATTGCACCTTCCATAGCTCTATAAAACTGTCCTCGACCCGACCCACTGACAGCACACGACTCTCAGGGTCCGTAGAAACACGACAGTAATTCCACCTGCACTTTTGATAAACAATGACAAACACGCGAGTGCCGCGCTTTCTAGCGCATTAGTGTGTAGTTTATGTGCTTTGTGTGCAGAATCACATCCACGGGGAAATCATAACGTTGCACCTGCGGTGGTTGGTAAGAAGGAAGGGGTGGAAGTCATGCGTCAGAACCAGCAAGCTGTGAAACTGTAAGTACACTTATTTAACTACACATACTTAGCATTAAACCCTGCCCTGCCCAAGAGGGCTAGTAGGACGGTAAATACATTTTACAGCCCAACACATTGTTTTATTTCCACCGATCCTCCGTGGTGTGGTAAAAGCAGAGTTATATGGCTCGGTGACTGGGAGTATATATGTAATGCTTTTACACAGACTATAAAGCAGCTACGAGACTATAAAAAAATACCATCTCAGGATCAATATTTTACAACATATTGCATCAAAAGCCCGAACTGGATGTTTTGAGATTCGTCGTTAATGTAAGGGAAAGAAAATGTAGTGGAGAAGAGGAAGATGGAGGGTGAGGTGATGGCTAGAGGGACAAGAAGAATGAGGGGGGGGGAAAAAGAACATGAATTTAACAAACAACAGGAAACATGAAAAACGGCCTCTTGTAAAGATTTGACGTCTCTTTTACAAACCAAGTGTGTAGTTCACTATTTGTCCGAGAAGATTTAGTCGTGACTTGTGTTTGGAAGGAAAATTCAAAATGCAAAGAAAGGCGCCTTTAATTTCACCAACAGTTAATTTCAACTCCAGCAAACAAACTTCTTGCTAATTTTTATTTTTATCCTTTTTTCTTTTTTTTGCTACCATATTTTTGAAAAATGAAATACTTTGCGTTTAATGGTAAATGGTTTCGTTAAGCATTGTTCAGTTTATCTATGAAATTGTTCTTAATGTCCCGACCCAGATAGCATCCGGATGTGGGCCACTTCAGGCAGTGATGCGGCACTGATGGCCTTCTTCTGGCCCTGACAAAATGGATGTGAGCCTGAAGTGGCCCACATGTATAATAGCAAATATGGCCCAAATATGCCAAATCAGATGTGGGCCTTTTTTGGCAAAGCTGTGGTGCTCTGGGCAACATGTAATCTGGATGTGACCCTGAAGTGGCCCGTGTGGTAAATGGTGAACATGGCCCAAATATCACTAAGCAAATATGGGCCACCTTTGGCAAATATGTGGCACATGCGGCATTGCTATGACTTGGTTCTGGCCCAGATCTGGCAAACAGGAGCGGACCGCCCAAGAGCCATCGTTCCACACGGTATGTGGGCTGGATGAAAGTATTGGTGTGGGACGGGTCCGGGCCACAGCGATTTTGCTATCTGGGATGATGGGTTTTGATGGGTACGAGGTTAGCAATTAGCCCTCACAGCTTTGTGCGCATTTCCAGTGTACGCCATTATCTCTAGTGACGTCATCTCACCTGTCAAGATCCCTTTAAGAGGAACTGTGTCATTGTTTACCAAGCGCTGTGGTGACGCTTCCAGTGGCACCAAGGGCCATTGGTCTAAAATAAATCAGCAACACAAAATGTAGGGTCAATCCCACCCTATCAAAGTAAGCATTGACTCACTTCAAGATTGTTCATAAGCCAAACGTCCAACTCCTGCATCTCTGACATGAAGGAGGGAGCTCACGTGTGACGGTGCAACCTCACGTAGACAGTCCATCACAGCAGCTCAGTATTTGTACACTTATCAGTTCACCGCCAAAACTAATGGCGAGACATGATGGGAATCGAACCCCTAATTTTCTGCTTTAGGGGCAGAGCCTACACCGCAGTCCAGGCTCATTTATGCTCCCTGTACGTACGAAGATAGATTCGTCCATTTCAAACGATGTAGCTGCCCACATACTTCCATGCGTCCTTTCCACTGGCATGGATTAGAGTTTAGATTTGTGTTACCTGTCTTAAGTTTTATTGGCCGCTAAACGTTTTTATTACTTACTTTTTCTCTTTCTATGACACCAAGTGGATATTTAGCCCTGTGATGGCCTTGGCGGCCTGTCCGGGGTGTCTCCCTGCCTGCCGCCCAATGACTGGTGGGATGGGCTCCAGTATCCCCGCGACCTTGACAGCAGGATAAGCCAGTATTTCTCAACCCAGTCCTCAAGGAACCCCTATCCTGCATATTTTCTTTGCAACCCTGAATAGGTACTTGTTTGTAGTTATTCAACCAATCAGCAATGAATTTTGTCAGACGTTGCACACCTTGCACAATTAAGTGCTGCGAGATGATTGGTCGAGTAAGTACAAGCAGGGCTACCTATGCAGGGTTACAATGAAAATCTGCAGGATAGGGGTTCCTTGAGGACTGGGTTGAGAAACACTGGGATAAGCGGTTTGGATAATGGATGGCTGGATGTAGCATTGAGCTCTGCTTATTCTTGGTACATGACATGTTTTGCTTCTTCTTTTTTCTCTTGTTGTTCACAGTAGCTGAGTTTGTATTGTGCAGCACAACTTGCAGTACAGTGGGAATTGAGTTTGTATAGTAGCTGAATTAAGAGTAGATGAGAAGGGGTAGGAAACTTCTCCTTTTCCAACATGTGACAAATAATCTGATGCCTACGGAGATTTGTTCGCTGAGCTTGATGTGTGGATTTGTTGATCACTTAAGATTATTGGCAATAGTTTATCTGTATGTTATATCCTGCTTGTTTACATGTTCGGAATAAAGCATCGTGGTCGTCAGCATCATCATCATCATGGATGTTAGGCAGTGCGTCCACTAGAGCAGTGGTTCTCAACCTTTTTGGGGTCCTGGACCCCCTGCGTATTTTTGATCTACCCTGAGGACCCCTCCAGCTGATCTTGGGGGAGGGGGGTTGCAATTTGGTAGAAACAGTAGAAACTGCATTTTAAATTGCATTATAGCATTTGTTCACTCTTTGGGGCAAAAATAAGAGCTTTCAGTTGTAACTTAGATATAGTTAACAAAACAGAATTCTTATGCAGTAACTTTCAGATATATGTAACAAAACAGAATATGTATTCAGTAACTTTCAGATATATGTAACAAAACAGAATATGTATTCAGTAACTTTCAGATATATGTAACAAAACAGAATATGTATTCAGTAACTTTCAGATATATGTAACAACAGAATTTTTATGCAGTAACTTTTAACAATGCAAACGGGAGCGAGATCTCTTATTAAAATACAACAAATTACACTTGTGAAACAGATGTAATTAGAGAAAAAAGTCCTGTTACCCTTTATAGTTTAGGTAGATAAAGGTCTCAGTCACATTTGAGTATAATAATCCTATTTCTATAAACGTCATAGGATCTTTTTTTAAAGATATTTTATTTTCACGGACCCCTTGCAATTACACCACGGACCACTAGGGGTCCGCGGACCCCCGGTTGAGAAACACTGCACTAGAGGACAGCGCAGAGTCAACCGTTTCTGACAACAACAAACACGGAGGAGGTCGTTATACCGTACCGGTTAAGAAGGCTGTTCTGTAGCAATCGTTTGTTCCTGTGGCCGGACGGGGTAACATCGTAGATACGCTTAAAAATTCCCACCAACTCGCGTAACCTCTCCTCAAAGGGTTCCGCCATTTTGAATGACTTGTCTCGCTAGTATCGTTTGAATTTTTTGGCTACACTGCCCCCACGATTTCCGGTGGTACTGCGCCTTTTCGCACGTTTCCGTAAGCTCTCGGGAAACGTGCGCAAACTACGGAAGCCGAATACGGCCAGAGGGCTTCGCTCGTATCTATTTAACGTTGGGGGCAAAGCAGTCACTAGACGGCAGGCGGGGAGACACCCTGGACAGGCCGCCAGGCCATCACAGGGCCCAGACACACACACACACACACACACACACAAACATTCATAGCTAGGGACAATTTAGTATGGCCAAAATAATATATAATTATAATAAGGATAATGAATATTTGTCTTGTCTGTGTGCTGGTCTGTGTTTCTGTGATTCGTCATAGACCGAGCCGGTGTGGGGTGGGGCAGGCAGCGTTGCAAAAATGTCCCACCAGGAAAACATTGAAACCGAGAAAGCCAGCAGTTTTAACGCCGGACTGATCCATTATCGGTGTTGTGCAACCCCTTGGACCTCACTCGCTATTTCCAGAGAGGCCTCACCCCACCAAAGGCCAGCTGAAGAATGCACAGAGGCATTTCAGCTGCATCACAATGTTTCTTACTTCCACTTGGTGTTTTTATCTCCTCGACTCCTTGCCCAAACGGTGTCGTTCTCAAAAACATCGGCAGATGTAATAACCCTAACGTCTTTTAACACTTTGGCAAAACTCATGCTGTATATCCAGCCATGCCAGTGTGGCGACTTTAAATTACATTACAACTCATCAATCAAGCCACATATGACTGACACACTACTAGATCAACATGATATTCAATTATTAACTGGCTCAATATGACTCAGAGACCTCCTTTCTATTCTTATCAGTAAGGAAGTGTTTGCTGGCATGCAGCTGTGGGCACCCGAAGCATAGACTGCTTATCCCTGATAAGCATGTAATCATCCACTTTTCATGCGCTGTACTATGCCCTATTCATATTGGCACAATACAGAATACTCTTTTACGTTTTATGTGCAGTTTGGGTAGGTGAGTTGGTGATGCACCCATATATAACGAGGACTTTTGAAAACTATCTGCTCGTTCTTCTAACACGAGAGTAAAAATGATTTTTTTTACTCAAGTGTTTCAACTGGGAAATCAAACGGTGGTGATGTTCTGCCATACCGCTGTGGGTCCGGGACACGTACATCACGGCGCTTGTGCAGTGAACAAAATCACCATTGCAAAGCAGGAAGTGGCACAGCTACCAAGGTGGTTTGGTGCAAAGTAAATTACAATATCTTGTAGTTACTAAAGCCCCCTCGCTTTAAATGTTTTAAAAGTTAGGGCCGTGTGAATGCTGTGCTGCAGCAGGCAATGCAGCTTACAAAAACAATAAAAACTAAAGGATGCGATGGCTTTTTTTTTCAGGGGCGACCAAGCACGTACACATGCATGTGGGTGCACACGTACACACACACACACACACAGACACACACACACACACACATTTCACCGTATTGACAAGCATACCTCAAAGTAGAGTCTCAGTATGTGGGCGAAAACCTTCCGGAGGTTATTGTACCCCCCCCCTTCCCCACGCGCAATTGTATCAGTCTTTGATTTCTCTTCTGCGGTTGAAAGACAAATACGTTAGCTTGTATAAAAACTTGTTTAAAGTATGATCGAGAAGTTTTTGTACACCGACACACGTTTGAAAGTGAGGCAAACCTCTGGTTTGAGAGAAACGCGACGAGGCAATGGCTGAGGTAGAAAAGGAGATAGAAAGAGGTTTCTGTTGACATCATTTCATGATTCTATTTTTTTTTCTGTGATTCTAAAAATAATTTGGTGAACCATTCACAGACATCCTCTTTTATTCAAGCCCTGCCACTAGGCCTGGTAGCACACCGGCCTCTAGCTGGAAAACCTTTCATACATATCAGTGCAAGTATTTTACTCGTGTATATGTTATGCCTTTTTAATCTATCTATATATGCGAGTATTTAGTTGTTGGTAAAGTCAAGTCAGTTTTTATCAGCCAAGTTTGATGACACACAAGGTACTTGACGTGGTAAATTGCTCTCAGTTACGCATAACATATACAAAAGAAGTACACATGAAAAAAAAAGAGTTAAGAATAAGATTAGTATCAAAAAGTGCATATAATTACAAAATGCAAAAACTGTGTGTGAGTGCAGGGCTCAAGTACGAGCAATGTTAGCGGTGTAACAGACTAGGGGATGTGATATAAGTAGGCTATGATAAGCCCAGTTGCGTACTGTGTGGTGTGATGCATGTATTGCATGCATGTCCGTAATATTTCAGATCAGATGAATAGAACTGCACAGATTCTGCTGATAGATACATTCTCACATATAAGTTAGTTATTGCATACATCGGGCTGTGCGTGGGGGCAAATTGGAAGCAAATGAATACGGCTGGGTGAGAAAGGATTATTAAATACGCGTGTTTAAACAACAAAGTTCTAATATGTCCATAAACATCTTATTATACCTTACATTACTGGAAAAGAGATACTGGTGTTATTTATTCATCTATTCCAGATGTTCAACTGGAATAACGTGACATGATACCTGACGTGTAAGGTGCCTTGTCTGACTTGTGCCGTTTTGTTTATTTTGATTTCCATGCATTGGTCTTTCTTTTCTTTCTTTTTTCCGCTTTTGTTTCGTTTTGAAAGTTTTGCTTTGTTTTGATTTGATGAAAAATGTATAAAAAAAGGGGGGGGGGTAGGACCAGAAAAGTTCTTTACTTCATCCTACGGCCTTTTCGAACATGGACTAATCATTACTTGTGTTGTTACAGAGAGTTTGCAAAATATATTCACTGTTATTTCCATTTGTTTTTTTTGTTTGTATTCCTGCCTATCTCTATGAAGGTATACCAAGGCAATGGCTGAATAGGGCCAAGCTGTAGTTTGGGGTTGCTTTTTGCTGCAGTGCTGCAGGGGAACTTGAGGTGGCGCTGTCGTCCACACGCGTGAACCCAACCGCTCCTATTCTGCCACAGAGCAAAGAACAGGAAAACCTGTTGGTGCTAAAGTATCATTGAGTGTGTGTGTGTGTGTGTGGGGGGGGGTAACAGGGCCCCGTTGTCACGTAGTTTAGCTGGCCCAGACCTTGTGGTGTTTTCTGCAGATTAATTTCACGACGTTCATATTTCTACTGCTCAACAACACGGCGCCTCCATCTGACCGGCCGTCGTTTTTCCTCCTTTGCTCCGCTGCCGCAGAAGAAGAAGTTTCAGTCCAACCGTTCATGGCGTCGTGGTCAGAAGAAGAAGAAAAAGAAGACGAAGAAGAAGAAAAAGAAGACGAAGAAGAAGAAGAAGCCGAAAGCTTTTCTGAACGTTAAAAGCGTTTTGTTGTTGTTGGGTTTTGTTTCCGGTTTGCTTGCTTGACCAGTGGGAAAGGGAGCGATGTTCCTCAGATGAAACGCTGCGCCGAGCCGAAATATGTAAGGGTGACGTAACTCGGGTCTGATTTCGAGTTGGAAATCTCTCTTTTCCCCTCGGGGAAAAGAGAGATTTACTCCGCGCTCCACTGCGCTTGATAAACAAGTGATATCCGAGGCTCCGGCGCTGACGACAGACCTGAACACGGAGCCTAACGAGTCCGTTTGAAGCCATGTAGGTGATATGCAAATCAGATGGTGCTTTACGGTGGTGAGGGATGCGGTTTGAAAGTACAGCTAGAGGAATGCGGGCTATCAAAACAATCTCTAAAATAGCTTTTGTAGCCGGTTGTTTTCTTGCCCGATGCGGGATTCGATACGGGGTGTGCTGCACCAAAAGGCGACGTCACTAACCGCTCGGCTAGAGACAGTGGTTCTCAACCTTTTTGGGGTCCTGGACCCCCCGCGCATTTTTGATCTACCCTGAGGACCCCTCCACCTGATCTTGGGGGAGGGGGTTGCAATTTGATAGAAACAGTAGAAACTGCATTTTAAATTGCATTATAGCATTTATTCACTCTTTGGGGCAAAAACAAGAGCTTTCAGTTGTAACTTAGATATAGTTAACAAAACAGAATTCTTATGCAGTAACTTTCAGATATATGTAACAACACAGAATTTTTATGCAGTAACTTTTAACAATGCAAACGGGAGCGAGATCTCTTATTAAAATACAATAAATTACACTTGTGAAACAGATGTAATTAGAGAAATAAGTCCTGTTACCCTTTATAGTTTAGGTAGATAAAGGTCTCCGTCACATTTGAGTAAAATAATCCTGTTTCTATAAATGTCATAGGATCTTTTTTTTTAAAGATATTTTATTTTCACGGACCCCTTGCAATTACACCACGGACCACTAGGGGTCCGCGGACCCCCGGTTGAGAAACACTGGGCTAGAGGGTCAGACCCGTTAGCTAGGGGGCTAACGTGTCTTACTAGTAGTTTACGCTTTTTAACGTGACACCCTGCATCCCTGTGGTCGTGTGTTTAGACAGACGAGGGGGAAGGTAAATATGAGGACTTATCAGCGAGGCCCTCTTTGTTGCGACACGCGCAGCCGCGTAACGCACACCGGAGGCGCGCTCGGCCTCCGCTAATGCTGTTTGCGGTCTATTGTTTGTCAATTAAGATCCCGTCACACTCGGGCCGGCGGGCGGCTTGTTGAACGTGACAAGGCCGCTCCCTGCCTGCCTGCCTACCCGCCCGCCCGTCGAGATATTCAACATCCATTATTCACATCCACTGACTGGCGAAGACTCATAGATAAGAGGTTTTACGTGCCAAATGTCCTAATGGATAACTACACACACACAGAGGGGGGGGGGGCAACGTTTACACCTTGACAGCTAATCCTACACTAATTAGGAATTGGCCACAGCTGAGGTCAATTGCTGCATAGTGGGATTATTGGATTTGTGGTTCTTAAGGCCTAATGCAGTGTTACTCAACCCAGTCCTCAAGGACCCCCCCCCATCCTGCAGATTTTCATTGTAACCCTGCATAGGTAGCCCTGCTCGTACTTACTCGACCAATCATCTCGCAGCACTTAATTATGCAAGGTGTGCAACGTCTGACAAAATTCATTGCTGATTGGTTGAATAACTACAAACAGGTGCCTATTCAGGGTTGCAAAGAAAATGTGCAGGATAGGGGGTCCTTGAGGACTGGGTTGAGAAACACTGGCCTAATGCTTTAACAAACTGTGAACAATAGACAGCATTTGAGGTCCAACCCCCCCCCCCTCAAATTTTTTGTTAGATAAAATGGATGGCACTGCCGTGCTTAATTCTGCATTAGAATATTTTTTGACAACTTTTAAAGTTGACAAGAATTTGCACCGGTGCACTTTGCTCACCGCGACGCGCACACAAACGCAACACAAAATTCATGTTGCTATGGCGAAACTGAAATGCAACAGCGTCGTTCTCCTCTGGATGTTGTGTGTCAACTAGGCCTATTTATGTACAGGGAGAAGTGAGACAGGGGTTATTCATTTGTGTAGTAGAAGTCACGTGGAGAGGGGGAAACGCGGATTAAGGCGGAGGGCGGAGGAAGGGTAGAAAAGCGGGGGGAGGAAGATGGATGGAGAGACAGACGGAGAACGAGACTGTCAGTGAGTCTGCAAGTCGGTGAGAGCTGCAGACGTAGGTCCTCTTTCTGTCACTATCTCTCTCTCAAACACACTCGGGCACGTCCTGGAAATCTGTTAGCGATAGCAGTCCCATAGTCATGTGGCTAGCGAGCAGGTGTCTCCCGTCTGCCCCACCTCCATCTCTTCGTAGCCATAAAGTCAGGTTGGGTTAACAGCCCCTAGACGCCCGCCGCCTGCTGCAGTGCCTTCACCAGCATTTCAAAAGGACAATTATCTTAATCTCTTGAAAAATGTCCCGTCCCGTTATTATATACTTAAGTAGAAAAGGGGCTGGTGTGTGCAGGCTTGAGATTGTGTGCGTGTGTGTGTGCGTGTGTGCGTGTGTTTGTGTGTGTGAGATCCCATAGAATTTGGGAAATCCACCACTTAATTGTCTTTTTTCAAGACTCCCCTGACTTTTCCAAAGGCATGCCAGGACTCATTTTAACTCCATAACGTCCTGCAAGCTGGAACTATATATCTTCCGGTGAAGACGTGACAGTGTAATTGGTTACTGAAAGACGAGCCGAGAAACCGTTGTCTATAACACCCTCTCAGATTAAAAAAAAAAACACAAAACACTTAGGCCTTTGATGCGGTTTTTCATTATGCACAGATGGCACGATTACAAGCTGCAAAAAAAAAAAAAATTACCTGTGTGACCATGGTAACTCATTGAGAGAATATCTCTAGCTGTTGTTCTGATATTGTGTGGCACGTGTTACCTAGCAACACACACACACATATATATATACACACATACACTCAGGGAAGCCCTGTGCGTGTGAGAGAGAGCTCTGACGTCAAGCGTAGTGTTTCCTCATACGCACTCACACGAGGGAGTGTGTGTTTGCATAACTGGTTAGATATAGGAATGGGGTGAAGTTCACAAGTAGGGTGACCTCTTTCTGCCCCCGTACGGGCTTGCTGTCTGACTTGACACACATTCACTCCTAGGGACAATTTAGTACGGCCAATTCACCTGACTTACATGTCTTTGGACTATGGGAGGAAACGGGAGCCCCCGGAGGAAACCCACGCAGACACATTCATTCCTATTTTTGATTTTGTGTTACGTCTAAGTAGAACAGTGAGGGCATATCGAGTCATATCTGTTGTATACGAAAACCAACGTGGCAAATAAAACCGATTCTGATTCTGATCTGTGTAATCACGTTTCTATGCTCCTGTTTAGCTGCAGCAGGAATGCTATGGCTGCTTCTTCGGATAATGGCAGACAAGGACGACTCCCATACAGGAGGGGCAGCAATATAACATAAATTAAATGCATAGTCATAATTCATTACAGTATTGCACATTGCACTGGGTCAGTATGTTGCCTATCTACACTGAGGAGGTCCTCACTGAGGAGGTCGGTGAGGTAGGAGGGGGCCTGGTTATGGAGGGCTTTGCAAGTGAGGAGAAGAACTTTGAATTGGATCCGTTTTGGGACAGGGAGCCAGTGGAGGTTCTGCAGGACAGGGATGATGTGGTCACAGGAGTGAGTGAGCAGGTGGGCAGCAGAATTCTGGTTGTACTGGAGTTTGTTTAGGACTTTGGGTGATGGGCCGTAGAGAATGCTGTAGTAGTGGTCAATTCTGGATGTGATGAAGGCATGGATCAAGGTTTCAGCAGCAGAGAAGGAGAGTGATGGGTGGGGACAAGCTCTACTTTTTAGTTGTAAAGAGGCACTTCTGGTGCTTTGATTGATGTGGTTTTCCAAGGAGAGGTTGCCGTCGAAAATGATTCCAAGGTTGCAGATGTGTGGGGAGGGGGACAGGTGAAGTTAGCGATGGTAAGGCAGAAGTTGTGAGTGATTTTGATAAGGGATTTGGGACCGATGATCATGTCAGATTTATCATAATTTAGTTTGAGGAAGTTGGCTTGCATCCATGATTTGATTTCAGTGAGGCAGTTGGTCAGACTGGAGTTGTTCGTAGTGGTAATGGGTGTAGTGGAAATGTAGAGCTGGATGTAATCGTCGTAACGGTGGAAGTGGAGACCATGATGACATATGTTGTTACCAAGGGGGAGCATGAAAAGGATAAACAGGAGAGGACCAATCATCGAACCCAGGGGGACACCTTGGGACAGAGGAGTGGTGAAGGAGGTGCACTTGTTGATGCTGATGAACTGTTGTCTGTTTGTGAAATATGACATTAACAAGGAGAGGACAGAACAGGTGATGTTGAGGGAAGATTCAAGGCAGGAGAGAAGAATAGTGTGGTTGATGGTGTCAAAAGTTGCAGTGAAGTCGACGAGGATCAGAATGCTGAGGGAGAGGAAGAGGATGTAGTGACTTTAAGAAGGGCTGTTTCTGTGCTGTGCTGTGAGGGGAAGCTACATTGAAATTGTTTGAACAGTTCATTGGAGATGAGGTGAGCTTTGAGTGACTTCTTCAGTCTCAGCTGACTGCAGATATCCCCACCCAGCAGTCAGTTAAGAAGTCACTTAGATGAGAGATCAAACGTTCCTTCCACTAAACATTGTGTCCAGATGAACTGATTTAACTTTCTGGGACTTTTGAGGAGATTAATGTGTAACTTCTCCACTAAGCCTGAGCCTAACTCCACCCATAATTTTGAAAAATGCTAAAACGTGGCCAAGGGGCTGTGGGAGGTTGAGTGAGGAGCATGGGGAGGAGTAGCTTGGAGATCGCCTTTTGTCAGCTCGGACTGCTGATGGGTAGTGTCGTTGGAGCCGATGCTGACTATTACTGTCATGATTGTGGGAAATAAATCAAGGCGGGAGAGTCTCATGGACGTCAGGGACAGTAGCTCCAGGAAAGCAGCACATGACCGCATTTACAAAACAGATGTTTCAGACTGGAGTCCCTATGATGAAGGTAGTGGGGGGGGGGGTAGAGGACTGATTTACAGTCTTGAGAAGGGATGAATGTTGTTGGCCTGAGGAAGCAGTATTGGGACTGACCAACCTGCCCGAACGCCGGGGAGGATGGTGCAGGGGGACCCATACAGGAGCACCTTAGGTGGCAGCGGCAACAGGAGCTGGGTTGGCCACCGCAGCAGCCGTTGCAGCAGGAGTAGTCCCAGCTGGAGCAAGGACCGGTTCCACGTGGGAAAGAGCAACATCAGCCACGGGAACATCAACAGCCACTGGGGCATCAACAGGGTGATGGCATCAGCCAATAGCAAGGTAAACTGACACGAGAGAGGTTTATGGGCTGCGGCGAGACACCTCGGAGACGTTCCGTCTTGCCACATCTGACTACCACCTCCGACCAGGTAGTGGAGCAGGAGGGGGGCCAGCAATCAAGAACACTTTATTTATCATTTCACCTCATGTACTTGCGCACATGAAATGAAACGAAATGCCGTTTCCTCCAGCCCACAGCAGTGTGACACACAGACAAAAACACAATCAAGAACAACAAGAACACACATATTCAAACTAAAACATATATCCAAACTATTTTAAAAAAAAAAATCCCTGTCCAAGGGAACAAACGCCAGCCAGGATGACTGTCGGAACCGCTGGTCTGCATGGGCTAGCAGTTAGCCTAGCCTGCCCTGATTATGTGTCCTGTCAGACCGCCCTCCGTGTTCCCTCCTCGGGCGCAGCTCCAGGCAGGGGCCGTGGTCCCTGTGGCAACGGGACGAAGCAGACCAAGCCCTCCTAGCCGATCCAGCGCCAGCTCTCCCCGCCAGGCACCCTCGACACACCTCCCCGCACTCCACACGACGACATCAAAAACACTACAGTCAACGCCAGGTGAGGCCGCCGCCAGACCGCCCTCGGTGTTATCGGAACTGCCGGTCTGCGTGAGCTAGCAGTTAGCTTAGCCTGCCCCCGCTTCCACGCCCTGTCAGACCGCCCTCGGTGTTACCTCATTGGGTGCAGCTCCGGGCAAGTCCGCGGTCCCTGGGCCCACAGCGCAGCAGACCAAGCTCTCGCAGCTGATGCAGTGCCAGCTCTCCCAGCCAACAAACGAAGACAAAAACTTAAAACGCAGAGGTGGAAAAAGACACTGCATCGACGGTACTGGGTGAGGCCGCCGCACATGTGAATTCGCGCCGCCATCTTCCCACACCGAAAGCGGTGTGTATGAAATGATGGGGCCTAGAGGATGGTGTTGCAGAAGGCTGAGTTCAGGTCGTTTTGGACTGTGTGGCTGCAGTGTCAATAACATTGGATAAAAGAGAGTCCTTTTTTGGCGTTCATCTGAGGGCCGTGCTTTTTAGGCAGTCCTCACAAGGCGGGCTGATCAATATTCACAGAAAAGAAAGCGGAAGTTAGCCGTGAGCTCCGTCAGTTGAGGGATGAGTCCACACGGTTGTCACCAAGAGTTCAGGGAGTCAGTGCAGCAATCGATGATCGGGTAAGAGTCCATAAAACAGGCAAACCATGAAATGAATTAGAACAATTCAAAAGGTCTCTAAGAATTGTGTGTGTGTGTGTGTGTGTATGTATATATATATATATATATATATATATATATATATATATATTCAATAATTTCAGAAAAGTTCCATCTTCCTTTTAATTAATGGGTTTAGCTGCTTTGTCCCAGTAGAGTGTGCAAAATGTGGGCTATATTGTCCTGCCTGACATTTTATTTAGCCCACATTTATCTGTACTGTTAAGCCTCAGATCTAATTGGTTACTAAGCTAGCAAATAGCAAGATTTGAGATTTAACAGAATAGATAGATTAAAAAAAAAGGCCCTGTGATGGCCTGGTGGCCTGGTCCAGGGTGTCTCCACGCCTGCCGCCCAATGACTGCTGGGATAGGCTCCAGCATCCCCGCCACCCTGAGTAAGGATAAGCGATAAGCGGTTTGGATAATGGATTGATGGATATATATATATATCTTTCCGCCATTCAGTAGTCTCCCTATACATTAATGAATGAATCCCTCCGGTATTCTCTTCCATCTACTACAAGCGATAGCGGTCTCGTTGAATTAACTTTCCAGTTGAGCATGTTAGAAAAATTGGTGGTAATTGATTCAATATAGGTGGTGCTGACTTTCTACAGTTCTGTACATCCCTATGATGCATTAGACTACAGGATCAACAGCGCGTGTTACTGCCCATCTCAATTTACGATCTCTCTCTTTCAGAGGGGAGGTAAGAGACAGATAATACACATGCAAGCCTGCATACACATACAGAACGTACACCAAAAAATCCGCACGTAAAGCTTTATTTCCACCAAGCTGTGTTTCTTTTTTCTTAGAAATAGGTGCAGGCCCACAATATTTCTGTAATTCCTCGAGTGTGTTTACACATTTTTGGTTGCATGTCACTGCATATCGAACGTTGCATTCGCCAAAATAGCTCTGGTGCAGTACAAACACACTCTGCTGACAAGTCAAAGCATTGTCTTATTGCCTCTGGGCAGGCACACACATGCACACACGCACACACACACACACACGCACGCACACTAGTTTGCACGCTATCATAGTGACAGTGAATAGTAGCAGCATTAGTCATAGGATCTACTCATACTCTCAAAGCCTCTGCCCTAAACACACCCACGTACACACACACACACCAGCATTTGGTCATGGTCAATTCTTGGTAGTTCTCAGGTTCTTGCGGTGATATTTTGAGGCACGTCTTTGTTTTCTGATCTTGACGTGCGAGCTACGTGACTTTCAATAAAAGCCGACAGGCTGAGGATGTCCGGTCGCTCACCTGGTAGAGTGCTAACACATAGCAAGGCTGAGTCCTTACTGCGGCGGCCTGAGTTCGAATCCAGCCCAGGCTTTTTGCTGCATGCCATCTCCTCTCTCTCCCCTGCCTTTCCTGTCTCTCTCTACTGTCGCTGTCAGGAAATGCCACAAAAAATCTCAAAGAAAACAAACAAAAAAATGCTGTCATTATCCCACACCCACTCACAGTTCGCATCGTGAATGATTGGGGGAAATTCACGGGCGCGTCACGCTGAAAAGCATGCTATCACTGCGATGAAATGAAACGTTTGAACCAAACAGGTTGTGGGTCTCCTGGATACCAAGGCAGATCATTCAAAGCAGGTTCTGGGTTTCCTGGATACCAAGGCAGATCATTCAAAGTTGGTTCTGGGTTTCCTGGATACCAAGGCAGATCATTCAAAGCAGGTTCTGGGTCTCCTGGATACCAAGGCAGATAATTCAAAGCAGGTTCTGGGTCTCCTGGATACCAAGGCAGATCATTCAGAGTAGGTTCTGGGTCTCCTGGATACGAAGGCAGATCATTCAAAGCAGGTTCTGGGTCTTCTGGATACCAAGGCAGATCATTCAAAGCAGGTTCTGGGTCTCCTGGATACCAAGGCAGATCATTCAAAGCAGGTTCTGGGTCTCCTGGATACCAAGGCAGATCATTCAAAGCAGGTTGTGGGTCTCCTGGATACCAAGGCAGATCATTCAGAGTAGGTTCTGGGTCTCCTGGATACCAAGGCAGATCATTCAGAGTAGGTTCTGGGTCTCCTGAATACGAAGGCAGATCATTCAAAGTAGGTTCTTGGTCTCCTGGATACCAAGGCAGATCATTCAGAGTAGGTTCTGGGTCTCCTGAATACCAAGGCAGATCATTCAAGTAGGTTCTTGGTCTCCTGGATACCAAGGCAGATCATTCAAAGCACGTTCTGGGTTTCCTGGATACCAAGGCAGATCATTCAAAGCAGGTTCTGGGTTTCCTGGATACCAAGGCAGATCATTCAAAGCAGGTTCTGGGTCTTCTGGATACCAAGGCAGATCATTCAAAGCAGGTTCTGGGTCTCCTGGATACCAAGGCAGATCATTCAGAGTAGGTTCTAGGTCTCCTGGATACCAAGGCAGATCATTCAGAGTAGGTTCTGGGTCTCCTGGATACCAAGGCAGATCATTCAAAGCAGGTTCTGGGTCTTCTGGATACCAAGGCAGATCATTCAAAGCAGGTTCTGGGTCTCCTGGATACCAAGGCAGATCATTCAAAGCAGGTTCTGGGTCTCCTGGATACCAAGGCAGATCATTCAAAGCAGGTTGTGGGTCTCCTGGATACCAAGGCAGATCATTCAAAGCAGGTTCTGGGTCTCCTGGATACCAAGGCAGATCATTCAAAGCAGGTTCTGGGTCTCCTGGATACCAAGGCAGATACAATTGGGGAGTAAAAATCCCCCACCCCCAGAAAAAAGCATGTTGGGTCAATGTTATGCAAATGTCATGCATCGAAACGAAGAGAGAGCAAGAATTAGACTGCAGCAGAGAGAGAGACAGACAGACAGACAGACAGATATCAGAACAGCCCTTTAGTAGTATGGAGTCCTTGAACGCTACGAAGCATTGCTCTTAGTGTATTGAATGTAAGGAGAGGTGTTATATATATATATATATATATATATATATATATATATATATTGCACAGCGGTTAATGTAGGTTGGTGTGCGACAGGTTAATCTCTGTTTTGCTCTGGCGGCCCGAGACTCTGGAGC
>NC_079213.1:107285342-107425342 GCF_029633865.1 Lampris incognitus
TGCTTGGGTTTCAACTAATATGCCTGCTTTGTTTGCACAGCATTAATTTCGCGCTGCACAGCTGTACGCTTGGAATATGGCGGAGTGTAATTCGCTGCACATTGCGGCCGTCTCAGAGGTTTGCGGTCCGTGCTGAAGGACTTGTTGTGGAGCCCGTTGATACCGAGGGCCGTCTCGACTACATCTGGTCCGAGCGGCTCGACCTTTAGGCCAGGCTTAAAATCTCCAGTTTACCCGGCCGAAGTTACGCTAAGGCCCCCTATTGTCAGCGGGGAAAGCGAACAAGAAAAACAGGGGTCCTCCGCTTTGACCCGCGTGTTCTGTTTGGGGTCCAGATCGGCTGCTTTAAGTGACTATTAACCGTGAGTATTGTTAATGTCATCAAGAGGGGAGATGAAAACTCGACATATTGGGTTATTTTTCAACGACGGTATTGCTGTAAAGTCCAAAGGTGGCCTGAGTCAACGTGACCGGCACACAGGGGCCTTCTTCACATCCACCGACGACGTGTGAGTAGATTATGAAGGCTTTTTTAATTCTTCCATTACAATATGACACCCCCGCGACCTTGAGCAGGATAAGCGGTTTGGATGACGGACGGATGGATAGATTACAAGATTACAAGAAAGACGCCTGTTTGTCTATTTCCCCTGATCACTCGTCGAAAGGACTGAAAGAGGAATACTGCATTGATGGACATTAGTATTGTAGTGACTTGTAATGAGGGTTTCACTTCCTATGTCAACGCAAACAAATTCGGTGGGACTCAGGGCACAAAGTGTCTCCACAGGTGGGTCACGATATGTCAAGGTTTTGGAAGTGCTAATCCACTGGATCCGCCTCGCTGTTGTCAGGTCTTGGACTGTACCTGCAGCCTGCATTCGGACTCCTCTCTTTTAGCAATGCACGGCTTCTGCTTCTTTTTGTTTTTAGGAATCCTTTTCAAGACCACTCTCCAGGACTTCCGCCTGGGTGTACATGAGAGCGGATCGGGTCATATTGTTCAGTATTGCCCATCAGTGGAGGCCTCAGCAGGCTCCACACCGGCTGTGCAACATCTAGCTGGTTAATGAACATACCGCCCAAACTGCAGCAGGGGTAGGCCCGAGTCACCGTTTTCCAAGTCACAAGTAAGTCCCAAGTCGCGTCAAGTCAAAACAGGCAAAGCCACAAGTCAAGATTTGCAAGCCCCAAGTCAAGATTTACAAGTCCCAAGTCAAGATTTGCAAGTCCCAAGTCAAGTTCCAAGTCCTAAACTTTGAGTTTCAAGTGTTAAACAAGTCATTATGGACTCCCATTGAATTTAACGCCATTTCAACAACAAGTTAATAAACTTACGCAAATCATTAATGCTTTTTATTTATTACGGGTTGATTCAAAGTGGATCTGTAACTACGGAAATGAAGAGTTTATTGGCTGCACACTTTTTAAAAGCGCTTGTGTCTCCGGGTCTGGAGAAAGTATCGAGTCTTTCTAGAAAAGGCTCAAGTCCCAAGGGAAGTCACGAGTGATTGGTGTTAAGGTCAAAGTCAAGTTGTAAGTCTTTCTCGGTTTTGCCGAGCCAAGTCTAAAGTCGTCAGATTTGTGACTCGAGTCTGACCCAAGTCCAAGTCACGTGACTCGAGTCACACCTCCGCGTCTCAGCGGATGAGAATTACATTTTTTTACCGTCTAACTTCCACAATATTTCCAGGGACAAATTTGATAAACGATCAACTCCCGTGCTTTCCGTGACTGAAAAAGTAGTCAATAAATTTCCGGGTTATTCCAGGATGACAACCTGACACTGGCGATGACAGGAAGCCATCTTTCCTGCTGTTGCGGGTTGCTGACTGACTTTCAGAAGCACAGGCAGCCTGGGCGTACTGTTCCCACAGCTGTATGGACTCGCCACAGCCAAGAGGTCTTGGTGACATTCCAGACTTAAGATATCCCACTTCCTTGAGTTTCTGGCTTTCGGAGATTGTATTTTACACCCATATCCGTCCGAATTCCAACATCGATCCAAGTCGAAACATAGGTACAGAGTGTGAGATAGTGATTGAAGACTGAAATGAAGAAAGAAAAAAAAAAGGGGGGGGGGTTTCTTTTGAAAGATGGGACAGCCAGTAACAAAAATCTCAGTTTTCCCAGATTGGACCATAAACCTATAATTGAGATTACAGCTAAACTTCTGACTTGTTTATGCTCAGCTCACAACGAATGAAATACCGCCCCCCCCCATGACACACACACAAGGCTTCAGTAAATTAAACAGCGGCCCTTCTTGCCATTTGAACTGAGATGTTTATTCTAGTCAACGGTACAGACCATATAGAGGGCGACTGCTCAAAATAAAACCAAGCTTTTGTTCCCCTGTCATACTATATAGAAACACACTCAAGTCGGTACCGAGGTCGATCCTCCAATTGGTTTTAATGAGGTTACACTTCTTTTTGTCTTCGTCTTCGCCTTTTGTCAAACAAATATAACGCACAGGTTACTATACAGACTGTACACATACCGTATGCATACTAACAGACAAAAAAAAAAGAAAGAAAGAAAGAAAAAGCTTGGATCATTTCGCCTACGTGGGGGTCAAAGGGCAGTTGAAGGCAGACCAAATGAAACAGGACACGGGAACTCGTCAAGCCTCGGAGATCCAAAGCCGACCCCGTAATGATAAATCAAAAAGAAAACAATGAATGAAAGCGACTCTCTAAACAATCCGTTTCGCTCGCCTCCTGTGAGGCCTCGGCGAGTCCAAAGTAAAACAGACGGAACTCAAGGGCTTCGCTACAAATGGAAATATTCACCGTTGGGAGGAAAAAACCGACACCTGAATCTTGCAAAGTCCCCGCTCGCGTGAGAAAGAAAGTCACGATTGAAATGGCATCAACCATTTAAAAGGAAATGACACTTCAGACATCGTTAAGAATAAAACCCATCTGAATTCGCAGTACTGAGTAACGAAGCGTCATGAACGGAGGAATGAATGGGGCGGCACGGTGGCGCAGGGGTTAGCGCGGTCGCCTCACAGCAAAAAGGTCCCGGGTTCGAGTCCCGGGGTAGTCCAGCCTTGGGGGGGGGGGGGGTCGTGCCGGATCGTCCTCTGTGTGGAGTTGGCATGTTCTCCCCGTGTCTGTGTGGGTTCCCTCCGGGGGCTCCGGTTTCCTCCCAAAGACGTGGAGGTCAGGTGACTCGGCCGCACTACATTGTCCCTAGGTGTGAATGTGTGGGCCTTGTGACGGCCTGCCCGGGGTGTCTCCCCGCCTGCCGCCCAATGGCTGCTGGGATAGGCTCCAGCGTCCTCGCAGCCCTGAGAGCGGGATAAGCGGTTTGGATAATGAATAATAATGGATAGTGGCGTAATGAAGCCAAAGATGACTTTTCCAGAAAATGGATTAAGAAATGTTTTGGAATGAAACCTTTGATATGGTTTGGATTCTGTTGTTGGTAGAAGGATGAACACAAACAGAGAAACAAAGAAACAAACACAAAAACAACATAGTCTACAGTCAGGGGCAGTGGTAGGTGGTAGTACCAGGTGCTTAAATAAACATATTATAAAATGTTACATATCACAAAAAAAAAAACATCAGACTGGATTCACATAGTATGTCTTCAGGACAATAACAATAAAAAATAAACAAAACTCTATTGCACAATGGAGGTATCAGAGACAGATACAGCATGAATGGTACCGGCCCGCGACAGGCGACCCTAATCAACGCGTGGGAGACTGAGGTACCACGGCTCGCAGGCCGACGGAAACGACCGGCAGAGGACAGACGTGCCTTTTAGACAGAAGACCAAAGGCATCGCCTCGTGTTCGTGCGTTCCCTGCGAGCTGCTTGGTGATGGCGTCTAGTGAATGAGCTGTTACAGACCTATCTATCCACGGCCAAAGCGTTCCCAGACTTCAGCGAGGGCGCTCACACACACACACACACACACACAAACGCCTCCATGATCATTCACAGTACTCAGGTATTGGGCATCGCGTCCCGTCCCATTACTTGGCTCGGCCTCCCGCCGAAGACACACATCTGTTCTACATGATGCATTTCTGTTTCCATCTGAACGTTTCGCAAAGTTTTCACTTGCTGAGCACGGCCAGCACATCTGGCTGTGATTACAACACCACAGACAGGGCCCGAGCCGCAATTTCTGAAGGGATGCTTTCACATTTTGAACGTCGGCGTGTTATTCGTCTTCACGAGGCGCCTGTCACAATGCTGGGTCTCCGAGCGGCGCGCCGCCCTACGGTGAAACACCCCGGCTACGACGCCGGCAGGCCTTATCGAGGAGCACCAGCAGCGTTTCGCCACAAACCAGCTTGATAGCTTGCAGATAGCAGTGCATATTTGTTTAAAATAGGAATGCAAACAGAAATGTGTGTCTATGTGTCACACACACACACACACACACACACACACACACACACACACACACACACACACACACACACACACACACACCACTTAAGCTTGACAAGCCCTTGACAAACAAGCAAACAAACTTCAATCCAAAACCTGACTAGACCCCTGGTGGGTGCGGGATGGATCCCAGCTGGTCAGATCCGGATGACTCAAGGTAACGCTAACACTACACAGCTTAGAGAGGGAGGATGAGAGCTTTGTACCAGGGTACTTATCTCATATTAATACTTCTTAATTACTACAGCAAAAGTTCACAATTTGTAAAAAAAAAAAAAAACACCGGGGAGAGGCAGTGTCCACTTCCATGTGGCATTATTAGTGACCAAACATGACATTTAACCACTTCTAGGTGAATAACGATATAAGACTTTTTTTTCTCTCTCAACCTGACAAAGCCCGTTACGTATGTACATGGGTAATATCCGGGTAATATTTCTGACATTTAGTTTAGCATATTTGCTCAGATGTTCTCTCGGGCTATCTGGAAAACGAGAAACGCGGCCTTGCTGTGGCGTTTTGAAGCGGCCTCATTACCGGTGAGCCCGCCCAGGCCGTCACATCAGCGCCGTCTCCCGCGGCTACCGGGGACCCCGACCCGAAGGGGAGCGTGCGTACCCTAACATTTGAACACCGACCTGCCACTTTTCAACACAAGCCACGTGCCACGTTAACGGTATGATAAGTGCATCTGTCCCTTACTCACGTCATAAATAACGTGGTAGTTTGGGATTAATAATCGAACGGTGATGCTGGCAGCATCCGCTGCCCCAACCATGCTGATAAGCCATGTTTGTCACGACGTGAAATGCCCGAAAATGTTCGCTCACGTTGTGACAAGCGCTTGGTCATGAAAAACAACAAATGTCAAGGTATCCCTACAAGCATCGCTTTGATGATTTGCACTACTTCCAATAACGGCTAAGATAATGAATGACATGCTGTTTTGTCATTGTACAGGTTACAATGACACGTGTCCTCTGTATTTAACCCCTCCTGTTGGCGATATTATGAACCCTACATAGCCCTCGCCAAAATCCCGTACCGTCCCAAATCTCGCGAACGGACGCCGGATTTCCGCTGCGTTGCTAAGGAAACAATCAACTATCAACTCGGTGCGAAGCAAAGCTAACGTTAGCTACCTTCAATTTTGTAATTTTGTATTTTTCGCAATTTTGGACAGCTGGCTGCTTTTGTAATTTTGGACTGCTGGCTGTCAACAACAGAACGGAGGTAAGTAACGTTAGTTGTCTGAAAATGAACATATATCTAATAAATAGACTTTCTCACATTTAAGAAAGCTGATCAGTAAGTTGTTACCTGTGTATAAATGTAAAAGTCATATTACTACAATATAGGAGCTCGTTTTGTTTGTAGTCATGATAAGGGGTGAAGTATCCTATGCTCAAACGTGGAGCAAGCAAAGATTGAGTTAAAAACGTTAATGTTGATTGTGGATAACTTAGACAGGTTAAATTGTGGGTGTACAGCGTTTCCTTGATGAGCGCTAACCCCATAACAACATATTTTCGCGTTGCTACGGTGGCGCACACGTGACAAAGCCAGAAACGGGATTTTGGCGAGGCCTATGTAGGGTTCATAATATCGCCTCCTGTTGTACAGGAGCAGCGGCAGCCCCCCGGAGACCAACTCCACTTCTTCTTTCCATTGCCTGATATTCGTGTTTTAACTCCAAACCGGGGGGCCATACAATGGCAAAACACTAACCGAAGCTTATAATTGGTCGTGGACACAAACAACACACGTATGTACACGCACACACAGAAGGGCTTGCTCTCAAAACCGACGTTTCGCAGGATCTACGTCGTCTGAAATGGATTTTGGACTCGCCCTAAGCTGAAGCGTTAGGTACCGACAAGTCGGACCAAACCCCCCCCCCCCCAAAAAAAAAAACCAACACAAAACAAGTGGTTGAGCCCATGTCCTAACGCCAAACTATGACACACCTTATCACAAAATGATGCATCTCTGCAACCATTCCCAGTTGAAAGCCCGGCAGCCTCGAGTGACCTGGCGTCGTCAGCGAGTCACATTCAGAACCCCTCCACAGGTCCTCTGCAGCTTGTGCTTGCTGGTCTGTGGAGAGCTGAAGTGGCTCTACGACCTTATGTTCGTACCAACAACACAAATCAATGCCTACTATATTTTCTCAGGGCGTCCTTCAAAAACAAATACGTCTAAATGAAATGTATCGCGCTGTGAAATAAAAACCTTGTAAAACTGCTGCTATCTAAAATGAAAACAAGGTAAAAATAATAATAACATAAAATAAAATAAAATAATCCCTCATCTTGCCCGGTAGCTGGCTGGATGCGCCACGTGGCGGGCGAGTCACAGCATTCAGATCAGAGTACAGCGGCCGGGAGAAGACCAGCTAGCTTCTCTCGTGTCTGTGGACACTGGACCCAGAGACAACGTGCTACTGCTAATCACGCTAAGCAGACCGCAGAACGGTCCCCCGCCCCAGCACAGAAACCGCATCTGCACCGTTTGTTAACGTCGGCTCAGAAGTTATGTTTACACATCGAGTTTCAGTCTGTCTCTTTTGTTTGCCAGGCCGCGTAACAGTAAACCCAACATTTGTTAACGTTTATTCTTCCGCCGTGTCATAAAGTTGTCTCAACATTTCTCCGTGAACAGTATAGCTGGCGAACGGCGAGCCGATTAAAGCGAACTAGAAGCGTTAACACGGCAGATAAACTTAGTTTTTCTCCCCTCCTTCAATTTCAGGGCAGCTTTGGAAGTAAATGGATCCTTTCACCATAATCGGACAAGTGCCCGGGGGGGGGGAGGGGGGGGGGGACAGACTCTCGTCAAGTTACCTGACTAATGTTAGCTCGAACCTTCTCTCTTCCAAACAGGTGGGTAGTCACCGCTGGAGACAAGGGGAGCATCACTCCTGCCGAACTACTTCTCAAAAACAGAAAGAACGTCTCCGAATAGAAAATGAACACTTTCTGACTTATCGCTCAAAACAACCGGCTCTGTCATGGCTAAAGTTCTTAATTCCGACAAGAACCAAAGACGGCCTTCTCTCAGCGATCACACAAACGTTCATAAAAGCCCATTACTGAAACAGCATTGCTTTCCTTATGGCGGGGGTGCCCAACTCCAGGCCTCGGGGGCCGCGGCGTCTGCGGCTATATGTTCCAACCATGCACTACACCACCTGATTTAACTAACTAGCTCACCTCTTGGACCAAGGAGGGAAAGGAATTAGTTAAAGCAGGTGGTGTAATGCATGGTTGCACTACACCACCTGCCTCACGGTATTAGTACCAAAACAAAAGCTCAACGATGCAGAGTCTGACGGTCTTTACCACCATCTGTGATGGTGTACACCAGTGACAAACCCAAATCCATTCTTTTCAATACTGACAAAAAACACCTTCTGAAAAGAATATCTTGGCCTCTTGAGATGAACGTTCCTTTCCTTTAGTGGGCACCTGTTACACTGGGGGCAAAGACCTTGTGTTTTGGCTCTCTCGCAACTGAACAACAGCCCACTAGCATTAAGCGGGAAAACCAACAGTTTAATCAATAAACTAACTCGTTAGCATAATGCTAGCATCGCCCACTATTCTTAATGAGGAACGCTAACAGTTCCCGAAAATGCGTTCTTTGCGGTATAGAGACTACGGTATGTCCCTGACAATGTGCCATCGGCGTGAAAAGAAGAAAAGAAAATAACATGCTGAACTGGGAAACAACAAGGCTCTCCTTGAACAATTGGTCTGCTTGTTTCGACGGAGCGGACTTCAGGGTGCGGCACCATACGTACAGACAATCAAATTAGTCATAGTCACCATCACCATCACATTACTGTTCAGCCACTATAGTGCATATACGCAGTGCAGCAGTTCATTAAAGTTGAGCTTCGGCAGCTCTCTCTTTTGCACTCTCCTCTTCTCGTCATCCTCCCGTTTTCTACGCATCACAACGAGCAGGAGAGATTCGCTGTGACTGTTGGTTATCGAAACGCCCACCTCCCCTGTTCCGAGAACCAATTCATGGCCTACAATGGGGATAAACTTCGGTTTTCTACACAGGATCAACGTCAAACCCGCCCAACAGCTCAATCAAGTTTTCTTTTTTTTCCCTCTCTTTTTGCTTTGTTCGTTAAATCCCTCCTTGTGGGGACTGAGTTATGGAGGTGAAGGTTGTACATGTGTGTGTGTGTGTAGGTGTAAGATTTTTAACGATTGAACGTTATTCCATCGATGCTCTGTGTATGTGAGTGTGTCTGTGTGTGTGATCTCAGTGTAACAGACTAGACCTGTCTTAATGTGCTGTGTGTGTACTGCACGCGTTTGTATGATGGCGTGAGAACATGTGTTTCGAGTGTTAGTCTGTCTACGAGCTGCGCCGTGTGTGGGCTCCAGGTGACGCGTTCGACATCTCGGCCTTGCTGAGGGCTATGGCCAGCTCCAGGTCCTCCTGCTCTTGTTGCCTGAGCCTCTTCAGCCGCTCCCGTTCGGCCCGCTCGCTCTCCCGCTTGGCCCACTCCAACTGCTGGGCCTCATTCCCAAACTACACAGGGACGGTATGGTGGGTGGGGGGTCGGCGGGTGACGTAGACAAGAGGCACAAGGAGGAAGAAGAGAGAGGGAGAAGTTGACGAGTGGAGGGAGTAAGAGTGACAGAGGGGGTGAGAGAGAAAAGGATATAGAAGGGGAAAGTAAAACAGTCTGTTGTTTGTAAATAACACATGAATGTACGCAAGCACACTGAAATACACAAGCCAACATGCAAGTCCACTAACAGACACACACACAATTTATTAGGAAATTGTTATGTCTTAAATCCCTGTGTTGTAAATCTTGCTAAAAAACAGGTCATCCCATTTCTTGAGTCTCGGGAGAATAACAGAATGAGAAGTTTGTAAACTAAGGGATTGTGTGTCACCAACCGCGGTTTGGAAACCATCTTTGTCCTCAGGGCACAGCGGCCGGTAATTCCCAAAATTCACCGGCCAGTTGCAGGATTTTCAAGGGTTAATAGGATTTTTTTTTGTTTTTTGTAATCGAATAAGGGCTCCAAATGCCAGTGAGGCTATCAGGCAGACGAACCTGTCGTACATTATTTCAGAGCGATAGCAAGGTTTCCGTGTGGGAATCCATGAGGAGCGGGCCGGGTGCAATGAGGAAATACTTAAGAATACTTGGTGTATTTTGTTGGAGTGTGTTCAAACTCTCTTACCTTGACTTTGTCAGGTCCTGTCAGAACGGTGGATCAAAAAAAAACAAGAGAGGAATTACAAACCAGTTATAACGGCGAGGTTCTAGAATAGTTTAAGAGACGTCGTGCCACTGCATGCAGCTACTTTAAAGGGATTCCTGACATTTGGTTTCATTTCCGTGGAAATCTGTAGAAAACTGCTGGTTGATGAGCTAGGTAGCAAGAAGCAGGGATTTCAAATGGAGCATGGGAGGAATTCTAACAGCACCTAGTTGTGATTTTCACAGCAAAAACTACTGTCTGACCGAAATACAAAATGTCACAGTATCCCTTTAAGTATAAACAACCGGCATCGAGCAGTCGCGATTTAGAAAACAAACAAACAAACAAAAAACAAGGAAACAAGGAGAAAAATACAAGCAGAAAGAGCGAGACGGAGACATAGAAAGATGGAAAGTCGTATTGGGATCAAGTGGCTCTAAGACAGGGAAGTTTTGGTCTACGTGATATCTATTCACAGCTAAAGCATGCTGGGAAATTTCTCCAGGGTCACACATAATCACTAACAGAGCCGAGTCAAAAAAAGGAGCTTTACTAAAACCCCGTCTGTTTGTAAATGAGAATACCGGATGTTTCCACAACTAATTACTCCTACAGCATAGGACATTCAAATGAATTATGAATTATGAATAGGAGTGTGCAGGACTCTGAGATCAGACTTTCCGGAAGAAGTCTACAGAATCCCAGCTTGGAAAAACAGATGTTCCTTTGTTTTTAGGAACAAATTGAATAGGTATGATGTGTAATTCATAATAGAATAATGTTCAAATCCTCTGGACTGAACTCGTTGTTTATGGACTCCGATCTGTTTGGCCAATAGCACAAGCCAATAATGCTTCTCTAATAACAGTCCACACTTTCAAGCAAGACGACGTCGGGAGGACAATCGGCACTTAAAGAATGTAAAGAGCATGAATGCTTATTAATAGGTACTACTCTACCACTGTAGTACTTCATAAAATGGGGTACCTTTCAACTCGTAATAGAATGTCAAAATATGGTAACACAAATTTAGGCCACCTCGCCTCAAACAGTTTCTTTCTTTTTCGTTAAAGTGTGTTTTAACTGCGACATCGTCTAAATGCCGCCTTTCCTTGTTAGCAAGAAGCATTACTGAGGTGACGGCCTAATTAGGGATCGAAAGGTTGTCAATTGAATTTATCGATGAGAGAACTCCCACTATTCAATACAATTATAGGAGTTCTTAATTAATTAATTAAGTTTCTTTATTAATCCCCTTGGGGAAATTCAGTTACTGCAAATTAACCCATCCTAGCTGCGATCTGTGTAGCCAGGAGCAGTTTGGCCATCGCCCTCATGCAGCGCCCGGGGACCAACTCCAGTTCTTTCCCCATTGCCTTGGTCAGGGGCACAGACCGGAGTATAAACCCTAACATGCATGTTACTTTTGATGGTGGGGGAAACCGGAGCACCCGGAGAAAACCCACCGCAGACACGGGGAGAACATGCAAACGCCACACAGGGGACGACCCGGGATGACCCCCAAGGTTGGACAACCCCAGGGTTCGAACCCAGGACCTTCTTGCTGCGATGCGACAGCGCTAACCACTGGTCCATCGTGCCGCCCATTTTCAATTTGACATTTACTTCATTCAGTGTGCCAGTATGTCTAGTAAAAGGGACACAAAAGCAAAATTCTTAGCCGTCTTGTCAAGTTTGATGCAAGCTACAGGGATATTTTAAGACAGGACTTCTCAAAGTTCAGATCTCGGTCCGCATCCAGACCAAACGGCAAGTCAGTCCGGACTCAGCCCATACCCCGTGTTATGAATACAATATGTTATGAAGTGTAACGGTTTCTTTTTTGTATGTATTTGCTGCCGAACCCACGCGCCGACGTTACACCCGAGAATTTGCTTTGGAGGTGGTGCGATGCTTTTATTGCACTTATAGTAATGTTACGAGTGTAGTTGTCGTCGACTCGAGTAACACTATCTGTGTGTGTGTGTGTGTGTGTGTGTGTGTGTGGAGGGGCTGAGCCCCGCCCTAATTGAAACAGAGAGCAGACCTAGGGGCTTCATGTATCAATCGTTACTATGGGCAAATTTGTTCTTCCACACCCATGGGGTTTTTTAGCCCTGAAGTTCGTCTCAGAGACCAGTGTAGAACCTGGGTAACCCCAGAATCTAGACGCCGATTGGCGAACACTGATGTCTTCGCAGGCCTGGTCGGTTGCTCGTTGCAAGAGGTAGACAATAGATGTTAGGAGGAAGGAATTACAAACAACCATCATGCTTTGCTACGGACTGTCAGACAACTTGAGGGCTAAAAAATTCCATGGGTGTGTAAGAACAAATCTGCCCGTAGTAACGCCTGATGCATGAGGCCCCAGAGGAGGGAACCCAGCATGGCCACGAATGACAGTAACGAGTAGCCGACCGGTACGTGAGTCTTCCTTAGGGTTAGAGCCAATCAGGGGCAGAGTAGGGCAGGTCTTGGAGCCGAACATTTGGATCAGTGTCTCCGGCTGGCAATCGCACCTTTGCTTAGGTTCAAGCAACTGACTGCGGGTAAACAATGCCACTCCTCCCACGTATTTCGACTAACTTGACCGTCTCGCACTCGAATGCGTGTTGCTTAAACGTGAAAAGTGAGCTGATCAAACGCTATTGTGTTATCGTCAATCGTTCCAGACCTCTGACCTTGAATACAAATCCGATGCGGACCTTTAAGAACAAGTTTTGAGAACCCCTGCTTTGAGAGGACATGCAAAAACAGGAAAACCATGAGTCAATGCAAAAGCTGACACACACACACACAAACAAAACACACATCCACATGTCCACACACAGACAACGAAAAAGGTAGCAAGGCGAAGCGCATTTTGCAAACTACAAACTATTTGGTTAATCGTGAACCCACGTGCACACATGCAAAAACCAAGCATGTGCACTTACGTGCGGGCACACACACACACACACACACACAAACACACACACACACACACGCTACGCAGAGGGAGACAGACTCAGCTGCGAGTTGAGGAGTGATACTGCTGCCTCGTGTCAGAATAACCACACGGAGAAAGTAAAGGGCTCTGGGATGGGCCTGTATGAACTTTGATTTGAGGTGTCAGCCAGCCTGCTAGACGGCTGTTGCTCTTCTATCTAACGTTTAGCTGGCTACACTAACTGGGCATTGTTTATTGGAAAACTGAAAACGACAAAGTTCGACGCGCAGCGCGTTTTTCGTTTTGAATACGACCGCGTAAGGTCACTGAATAAGCACAGACTGCAGCTTTAGTGGGGGGATCCTGACCGAGTTCAAACAGTGCCTGGTGGTTTTGTGTGACACCTGTCAAAACCATAGCGTCTAACCATATCCCAGAACAACAGGTCTCACAGGGGTCATCCGAGCGCCTCTAACGGAGTGCGTAGACTGAAGACAGTATACGCAGAAAGTATTACACACTGTTGTTGATATGAAGTTGACGTGGTGGAGGATTTAACATGCCAGCAGCTACACAACATGTACTTCTGCAGTGTGCGCTGTAAAGTGGCAGAAGAATATGTTTAAGTCAACCGCCTGTGCTACGGCCGGTTTCTTACATCTGTACTTCAAAACCGACTGGTAAGCCCACCGAGGTTTTTTCCGACACCGGTAGGCACTTCGCCCTCAGTAACCTTTGTATGACACATCACCTGAAACAACAGATGAACTGCAGCTCACCGTATCAAGCAAGCTTGATGTTCCGTTTGACAATTTTTTGCGTGCTCTGTGCCTTTAAGTTGGTGTAAAAATGTGCGCCTCCCGATGCTTTAAAAAGCCAATCGCACGCTGATAATGTTTTTTTCGGTTTCATCTAACACACATAACAAAAGCCACAGAGACGGCACACACCCTTTTCCTTAACTAGAAAAAGGGAGTTTCATGATGCTGCACTTCTGCATACTGCTCGAATGTTCTCCATGCAGCCGAGCCAGTGGCGCTCTACTGTGACTGGTCCATGTGCACATAGTGGGAGGCACGGAGGGGACGCCTAGCCTTACCCCCCCCCCCCCCAACAACGTCAGCATCAGTACATACAAGTCTGCGCAGCCTGAAAGGAATAATGTTTCGAAGACAGTCTGAAGAGCCTGGCTGGATGTTTAAGTGGAAGTCAGAATGCTATCTCTGAGATTGCACGATATCTTTTTTGGCTTCAACCCACCCCAACATTAACTTAAATGTCTGCTTAAATTTGACAGGGGCTTCTACTTGGATAACAACACCAGATACGAATTGGTTGTAATTGCCCAATTTTCCTGGAACAATAAAGATTAATTCAAATCTAGCGCCTATTTGTCTAGCAGTCAGTATTACTTTACCACCCTGGTTCCCAATGGGTTTCTGTTATGCATTTTCATGCAAACTTGCAGCCAAATACATTCAGTCAACAAATATACACTAAACTGGCTGACCACTGGCTATGTTATAGCATTAAAGATAATTCTTCTTTCTTTTTTAATCTGGGTCTAGTTTTTGCAATCAGTTAGGTTATAATTTGGTGACAAGCTCCCTTTTGGAGATTTTGGACATGGGACCACCGCTAGGCTCAACTTACTAAACCTTTCCCTCGTTCCTTTTCCTGGGACTTGATTGTGGTGATGTCTTTACATTGCCTGACAATAATCAAAGCACGTGGCACGGTGAGGACACACAGACAGTATCACCCATCTCAACCTACAGAGCTGAAGCCTGTATAACACGAGGTGTGGTCTTTAGGGGATTTACTTGATGACGAAGATGGGGCAAAAGGGTCTTTGCCACTAAACGGGTCTCCCAGGCCCTTTTTACTCTGAAAGGGGTCGACGACATCCCCCCCGAATGGCTGAAAGGGGTCGCAGGGCTTGGATGGGTCCCCCGTACCGGACATGCTCACTGGCGTGCTCTTGCCTGAAGACACGGAGACAGCAGCAAACATCATCAAAAAGACAAGCGGGGAGAAATACAGCAGAGCCAAGCCGGGGTCCAGTGTTGAAGAGGAGGAGGAGAAAGGGTCTTTGAGGGGACACAAATTTACGCTTCCATCTGTCACCAGGCCTCTGACAGACTTAAGGAAAGTTTCTGTATGTGTCATTTAACCACACCGACTAAAGTTTCTTAATATCTAAAAGCATTTTTCACTGTAGATTGCATTATTTGAATGGATAATGCAAAGTAGCGATTCTTCTCTTTCTTTTTGGTCAACTTTTTCTGTACAATGCAACAAGTGTCCAGTGACTAAAAAACAAGACTAATATTTGATATATCAAGGCATCATTTTAACAGATCTGTGGAAGTGATAAAGGCCCTTAAGAAACTACATGGTATTGAACGAGGAAACGTTGGCTGTATTGAGTGAGAAAAAAAAAGAGTGTAAAAACACCTGCCAACAAAACATGGGCGTCTGCGTCAACTTATCTGCAGAGAGGTGTGAGAATGAACTAACTGCACTGTGTTCTCTGCTGGCTGAGAGGGTTCAGGATTGATCACATTTTGCATGTGTTGGAAATTCTACACTTTGTGACCTGGGTTATATCGGGACAATCAGAGATATGGTTTGATTTCATCTTCTTGTTGCAAAATATCAAAACATTCTTACAAGTGCAATGTTTTGCTCTTTCCCATACCACCCTGGGCACCACCTCCCCGTCACCTCCCCCTTCACATCAAAGATGATAAAACAAATTCAAAGAAACCCACACAAGTTTCAGGTCTACTCATGGCACACCAAACTTACTAATATCGGTTGTTATTGCACAGCCAACCTTATGCCATGTGTGTGTGTATATATATATATATATATATATATATATATATATATATAAAACACAAATTTCACAGAGCATTAAAAAACCCAACGACATAGCGAGAATCAAAATAAGAAATTCAAAATCCTTAAACCAAAAGTTGCGAGCCCACTGTGAATTGTTAGGAGCCATGTCGAATAGTTTCCCTGTAAGCAAGTGAGTCAGGTTTTCTACCCACTTTGCAATATTGTCCGCATGGTTCACCGACTTACCAGCTTCAGACCGATGTGAAAACCACATGTCTTTTATGTCCACAGTAAAAAAAAAAACCAAACAAACAAAAAATCTAAATGAAATGTAAATAACATTATGAACCAAAGCTGTAAATTAAATGAATTCAATTAATTGGGAATTAACTGACCCAAGGAGAGTCTTGAATAAATCAGCTGACAAACAGAAAAATGAAGTTTAAGATAATTTCTCCCTGAGCAGATCAGAGTGAGCTCGAGCTGAAGTTGGCAGAGCCTCGTGGGAACGTTGAGCGTGTGGCATGTCACCGTGCCTGTGTTAACCACAGTACCAGTGGATCTGTTCTCATAAATATATCAGTGTGGTCTGGGCCCTCTTAACCAGATGGCCTTTCAGACTAAGGGTGACAGTTCATTTCACACTTGCAAAGCTAAGCAAAACTGCATGCCTGGCAAACAGTTTTCCTCTTTCAGTAAATTGTGCATTCGAGTGTGTATGCACGCACACAAGCAACTGCAATCATGTGATCCGCCCTGTTTCAGAGTAATCCATCACATCAGTAGCGATCCATGTCTAGCTCAGAGGTATGCTTCGTGTGTTTTTACATGTGGCATTTAAGACTCAAGCTGTAAAAAGCAAACATAACCCCGGTTATCCGCTCAGGATAATGAATCATTATTTTAAACCAGAGTGTGCCTGAAGTCACTGTAATGATGACTGCAGGTGCCTCACCTTCCATTAGTTAAAAACTACCAAAATAAATGCAGCCAGAAATCACATTAGGAGACCAGAGTGAAAGACAGGGAGCGAGAATGCACACCTGAGAGAGAGCAATGCAAAAACGAATGTCAAAATGTGCAGAAATACTGATGGAGCTAGGGTTGGGCAATAATTCGATATTATTGTTTATAATTTTTCAATAGCATTGTAGCAGGATGGAATTCGAATATTGTCACATCATGGTGCACAAATTTGTTGTCTAAATTAACGAGAACAATAACCTATTACCTTGGATTTTTACAAAATCAGGTCTGAAACATTTGAGGGAGTATTATTTGCAAACTAGTTTTGGTTTGGTATTATACTTTACATTACTAAACATTTCAATGGGATGAACCAGTAATTATGCATATGTATGCAACGATATTGACAGTGTGCAAAATGTCCCATGATTATCGTAATAGTTTCCATATTGCTCAGCACTAGATGGAAAAAGAGTGCGATCATCTGCTGGTGACAATGGAGAGTCTACAATTCAGGCTTGCTTGCTTGCACACACAAACAAATATCTACATGCACAGAGGAAGCATGTCAGGGTGTGGCTGAGAACAACAAACAGGCAAACCACAGATTATACACTCTTACACACACACACACACACACACACACACACACGCACACACACACGTGCGCGCGTATAATAACAAACACGCACGTACATACAAAAAGCATATGCTCCCACAGGGTTTATAGTATTATATAAAGCAAAATGGTGAGGCCTTGTACAGAAGGACGCTGAAAAGGTTAATGGCTGACAGCTGCACCATTACACATGCATACATGCACCACTGCATTCTTTTACCGCTAAATTATTGCAATGATGCATTTTTGAAAAGGGCTGGAATTGTAAATACCAGCTACAATTTGTCTGTTAAAGACACAACAGCTGATTCTCAGCTAACTTCTTAACTGATGGGTATTGAAAGTGTTACATCCCAAGGTCATTTGCATTTGTGGCTCAGAGGAAAAACCAATAAACTGTAAGTGATCTTCGGACAGAACTGCACATGACCCCACCTAAAAACTGAAAAAAGTAAACAAATAAGCAAACATCCAGGCCACCAACAGGAGTTCAGGGGAGAACCCAACCTTCGACATGACAGAGCCCTGAATGATCTTTCTCTCCGAGTGTGGAGCCTAAAGGTTGTTTGTCAGCAAAAACAGTGTATGACAACATCTCCTCTGTGCCCATAATGACACTCCTCATTGTGGGCACAGAGGAGATAAAGTTGTCTATTTGGAAATCAAACAAGAGTGGTATTTATAGCGCGCAAAGCGGGCTATCTGAGTTTTGCACTGGAGGAGAGGAGGGTTGGTGTGTGCATGTGTTTGTGCGCATGCATCTATCTATGAACACTGTTGTAAAGAAGAAGGAAGCCAGGGTGTATACAGAACAGTGTGTTTGCCTCACCCAGTTTTGCTTTGAAGGGGAGGAGAGTGGGTCTTTGTGCATGTCTCAATTACCTTTGTTGTGAGGGGAAGCGAGCTATTTCTGCACTTATCAGACCGACTGTGTGTGTGTTGACAGGGGCAATTCTAGGATCAGACCTTTAGGGGCGCTCAGCCCCTAATGAAAATGTGTCATGCATGCGAAAGTGTTCAACCCCCCTGCCAAATCACTCATTTCATTTAATAACAATTAATACATTAAAATTTTTCAAAATATGATATTTTAATGTACAACGATACCTTTAATGAACATCCATTAAGTAACGTGAGTTTCACACCACCACATATTTCTTAAGAAAATGAAAAGTTGAATATCTTCTTCTTTCGGTTGTTCCTTGTTTCCCTCCGTAGCTTTCATATTCTTCATATCAGTCTTCACATATAATTCCATTATAATTCTGTTATCCTCTTTCAGTGTTTTATTCTGTAAATTGTGTAAACACAACATCCGTTGCACGTTGTCCATCTTGGGAGAGAAATCCCTCCTCTGTTGCTCTCCCTGAGACTTCTTCCTGTTTTTTTCTCCCTTTGAAAGGGTTTTTCTTTAGGGAGGTGTTCCTTATCCAATGTGAGGGTCTAAGGACAGGATGTTGTGTTGCTGTAAGGCCCCTTGAGGCAAATTAATTTGTGATATTGGGCTATACAACTAAAATTGACTTGACTTGACTTTCTGTCTGACGCATCGCTCTCCCGCAGTCCAACCCTCCTCATGTCCTCCTCTATCTGGTCTCTCCACCTTTTCCTTGGTCTTCCTCTTTTCTTTTGCCAGGTATTTCCAGGTCCAATACCTTCTTTCCAACATACTCTATGCCTCCTCTCTGTACATGTCCAAACCATCTCAATCTTGTCTCTCTCAACTTCTCATCCATTCCTCTGATCTTGAACATAGCTCTCACTTCTTCATTTCTCTTCCGATCTTTTCTAGTCACTCCCAAGGACCAACGCAGCATGTTCATCTGTGCTACCTGGAATGTAGATTCTAGCCTGTAAGTTGCTGTCACTGCTTCCATACCACAGAGCATGGCAGGCCTCACCATTGGTTTGTATACCTTGCCCTTTACCCTTAATGGCATTCTTTTGTCACAAAGTACTCCAGCTACCTTTCTCCATGAATTCCACCCAGATTGTGTACTTTTCTTGACTTCCTTCTTACCGCTGCCTTCTATCTGTATTGTCAATCCTAAGTACTTGAATTCGTTAACTTCTGGGAGATCTTCTCCTCCTAAGGTCAATCCTGGACTTTCTACTTGCTTATTTATACACAGGTAATCAGTCTTTGTTCTGCTGATCTTTAGTCCTCTAATCTCTAGTGCTTCTCTCCAATCTTCAAGATCTCTCTCCAACCTTTCCTTGTCCATGGTGACTCTTTCTTAAGAAGTTCTGTGAGGCTGTCCATCAGTATCACCAACAGGAAAGGGCTCAACGCCGATCTGTGATGCAGTCCTACCTTTACCTCAAACTCGCTTGTTGTTCCCACTGCTAATCGAACTATGGTCTTACAGTCCCTGTACATGTCCTGAATTATGCTGATGTAATTTTCTGCCACTCCCTTCGCTCTCAGGAAATACCACAACTCCTCTCTCGGTAGTCTGTCATATGCCTTCTCCAAATCAATAAATATGCAGCGCAATTCTTTCTGTCCTTCAATCTATTTTTCAGCTAAGGTCCTGAGTACAAATATCACATCTATGGTACTTCTTCCAGGCATGAATCCAAATTGTTCTTTCCCTGTAGTCACTTCCTTCCCAAGTCTCACTTCAATCACTCTGTCCCATAACTTCATTGCATGTCCCATCAATTTTACCCCTCTGTAGTTGTTGCAACTTTGAGCATCATCTTTTTTTTCTTGTAAATTGGTACCAATATGCTCTTTCTCCATTCATCTGGCATTTTTCCAGTCTGTATTATGTTGTTGAAGAGTCTAGTAAGGAACACTATGCCTGTATCGCCTAAGTATTCCCAGACCTCTGCTGGTATATTGTCCGATCCCACAGCTTTTCTATTTTTCATTCATTGCAACGCTTTTATCACTTCATCCCTTGTAATCTCTCCCACGTCCTCTTCGTTCCTTGGTGGTTAATCTGTCCTTCTTTCTCTGTTATTCTCTTCCTTCATTTCGAGACTGAAATAATCCCTCCATCTCTGTAAAATATCCCCATCTTTTGACAGTACTCTTCCATTTGCGTCCTTGATCAATTTTACTTGTTCAGCATCCTTGCTTGTTTTGTCTCTCTGTTTGGCTAGTCTATATATATCCTTCTCTCCTTCCTTTGTATCAAGTCTTTTGTACAGGTCCTCGCATGCTATTGCCCTTGCTATCACTACCGCTCTCTTAGATTCTGTCTTAGCTTTCTTGTATTCAATCTTATTTTGCTCATTCCCATTTTTGTCCAGTTTCATTTTGGCCAACTTTTTCTTCTCTATGCAGTGCTGCACTTCTTTCTCCCACCACCAACTTTCCTGTCCCTTCTTTTTACCCCCTTGAGATTCTCCTAGCACTCGCCTGCCTGCTTCCCTTTGTCCTTCTGCTGTTCTATCCCAGTCTAGTGGCGGTCTATCTCCCAACAGCTCTCTTACCTTCATCCTAGAGCCTTCTCTACAAGGTTACTCTTTCAGCTTCCACCATTGAATCTTCCATGCTGCTGGTCTTTGTACTCGAAGTATGCTTCTTATTTTTATTTGGCATATCAGGGGTCTACGTTGTTTTGTTACACACTCGCTTGGTATTACTTTGGAATTTACAGCTTCCCTCAAGTACTGCTTTCTGCATAAAATGTAGTCTATCTTGTAGGTTGCTGTCTCATCGTCCCTCTTTTTGAAATATGTATTAACAATAGCCATATCATTCCTTGTAGCAAAATCAACTATCAACTCCCCACCTGCATTTCTCATCCCAAACCCAAATTTTCCCATGAAATCCTCATCGCCACCATTTCCTTCTCCCACGTGTCCATTCAAGTCTGCTCCAATAAAAATTCTTTCATCTCCTGGTATGCCTGCCATTACATTGTCCAGTTGTCTCCAGAAATTCACCTTTTCTTCCTCATCACGACCCACCTGTGGTGCATACAAATGTATTATGTTTGCCAGATGTCCATACAAATCCAACCTCATCCAAATCAGCCTATCCGATTCCCTCTTTACTTCTATGACTTTCTGTTGTAGCTCTCTGTCAAGGATTATTCCCATACCATTCCATTTACTGTCTGTCCCATGGCAGTATATTTTATAATCTCCTCCAATCTCTCTTGGCTTGCTTCCTTTCCACTTTGTCTCCTGAACACACATCACTTGTATTCTTCTCCTGTTCATCATGTCTGATATTTCTCTACCTCTGCTTGTCATTGTTTCAACATTAAGTGTGGCCATTCTTAAGTCTTTCTTCTTCAGTTGTCTCTTCTCTCTTTTCTGTCTGAATATCCATCCATTATCTTAACCGTTCATCCTGCTCTCAGGGTCACTGGAGCCTATTCCAGCAGTCATTGGGCGGCAGGTGGGGAGACACCCTGGACAGGCCGCCAGGTCATCACAGGGCAGGTGGGCGGGCACACACACACACACACACATTCCTAGGGACAATTTAGTACAGCCAATTCACCTGACTTGCATGTCCTTGGACTGTGGGAGGAAACCGGAGCCCCCGCAGGAAACCACGCAGACACGGGGAGAACATACAAACTCCACACAGAGGACGACCCGGGATGACCCACCAAGGTTGGACTGCCCCGGGGCTCGAACCCAGGACTTTCTTGCTGTGAGGTGACCGCGCTAACCACTGCGCCACCCCTAAATATACTGTTTTATATGTGTGCCACCCCTAAATATACTGTTTGCAAAAGTATTCAACCCCTTTGGCAATCCTCCATTCAATTACGTACACAATGTTACCTTTATAAGCAACCTAATAAGTTGAACGGTCTATTGTACTGTATAATAATGATTCGGAATGAACAATCACAGATTTCAATATAATATCCATATCCATATACAACCTCCAATAACCTGGGTCCAAATTCTTTACAGCAGAGTCATGACAGCACATACAGCTATTTTCCAAATAATCCAATTTCAGCTCCTCAAACTAAATGATATCAGTGCAAATCTCTCCTATACACCACTTTCTCATGTGCATTAAACAATCACATATGGAAATTGCTCATGCACATATCATCAGCAACTTAAAACAATGACTACAGAACAAAACTTACCTTTCAGAAGTGTACACGGCAGGCCTTCATCACAGCAGAGATCTGGTGCATCATCCTTGCTAACACTCCTGAGATCAATATATCTTAACAATGAACCCCTTTTTTGGAATGCTTGCTCCTTCAATAGTCTCCTCTTTTTTTTTTTTATATTCGCAGCCTGATAAGTTTGGCTGTTTAGACATGCTGCAGTATTTCCTTATCTGATTCCTCACATTGCATATTTTTTCTCTCGAATACAGTCGAAATTGGCATCAGTAGGGCAAGCTACCATTGACTCGTGAGAGCTGGGAGCAAGAGGCGGCTGCAAGTGCAGTGTGATTGACACATTCTTCAGCAATTCAGTGCTTACAGAACGCGTAGTCTAGCGAGCCTGCAGTTACTGCCATTGGTTACTCTGCAAATTTGCTCAAGAATAGTTGGCCCACATTTTGCCATCCTTACCAAAGTGTCGCCCTAGGCAATTACCTTGTTTGCCTATATGGACGCACTGACAGTGGCTACATCTCCAGAGAGCTCGGTTTGAAACTAAGGGTGGGATGGGTAGGAAGTACCGAATGGTGCTGATTTTCAATTCACAAGCTTTTAAACCCTCACACAAGTTTGCAAAATCTAACGTTAGAGGGCTAAAAAGATTTCAGAAAATAATAATAATAGTATCATTATTATTTTTTGGGGGTGCTGACATGAAATTTAGGTGTGCTTGAGCACCCCTAAAGTGTGTGTTGATGTGTGTGTGCACGTGAGTCTAATAGTGTGTTTATGTGAATATAGACATGAATAGTGGAACGACCAGTTGCATGCTAATTTTGACCAATTTATGAGTGCCAACTGTTATCTTTGACTCTTTACAGGAAGATATCCATCTTATCCATATTCCGTATTTAACTTGACAAATTTGTCACATTTCAACATTCTAAGCTGAGTTCTCGTACAGATATTGTTAGATACTCTTGGCTAAAGATATTTTCAGATACTCTCAATTTTTTTCTCTGTGCTGGGTTTTTGTCTTTGTGCTCACTAAGTTGAACAAGCCACCATGTCACATTCACTATATGTGCAAATGTATGATGCTATCATTAAATGTGACCCTGTACGTGTGTGTGAACATATCCATTGTGAACACATCCATTTGATTGAGCTTTGTAATGAGGCAGAGTACAGCCTTTGTGTGCACTTTTGTGTGCACGTGCAAGTGTGTGTGTGTGTGTGTGTGTGTGTGTGTGTGCGTGTGTGTGTGTCTGTCCTGTATTGAAAGAATTACTAGTTCTACCCAAAAATGGTTTTACAGGTGGGGCCACACACACAAAGTCTGGGACTACTTACTAAAGCAACAGCTTCTTCATATTACTCACATCTACTGCTTCAGCAGCAAACCATCTCAAAGCGCAGAGCAAATACTCTAGAAACATGTACCACACACGGTTCACTGTACTACAAAACGGGAGGTAAAATAAACATCTAACTGTAAAAATAACAGCTGTGATACAGCCATGAAATAGCTGTTCCAAAATCTCTTGACTCATCAAAACGTGCAGATGGTTGTATGATGGCTAAAACGTTTGTGCATAGTTTCTACTCTAGGGATTGCATGGTGGTCACCATACTTACTCAGTCCTGCTCTGCTTCTGCTTACAGCAGACCCTACACAGAGGGAGAGCAATATTAGACAACTTGAATCAGGGTGGACAGTTGATGCCATCTGAGACGGTGGCTAGTGAGTTCTGATTCAGGCAACTGAATTTCTTTTCCACATGATGAGTTTGTAGAATAGCGAAAACTAATCAAAGACCACAACAAATTATCAGCTTTTGACCACTGATTGGTCAAAATTTCAAGCCATGAATCACACTATGACCAGCGAAAGAGGAAGATTAGAAAATCAACAAACTACAATGCAGAACTGAGATCAATCTGATGGATACTTGCTGGAAAGATGATGGAAAAAAAAAACCTTGAGGGTGTAGATTTTGGTGCATAGAGCAAGCGTAAAGTAAAATCATGACTGAAGTTTTTCGCTTAAACTACCAACAATAATCCATGCTTAGAAAGCATCTGTGGATTGATTATTGAAGAAAAAATAATTAGAGGTTTAACTAGCAAAGATTACTCAGCCTGAAAACTTGAAAGTCTGTGTTTAGACTAACCAAAAGACAAAATCTCCTCAACAGTCCCCTCTTTTTTGGCTTTAAGCTGATTCGAGTGTCTCTCCAGAAGTAAGAAACAGCATGATGTGACCAATCTGACAGACAGCTCCATTTAAAATACATGCTGCTTTTCCTTAAACTAATACCACAAATACACCTGTCCACCTTGACTGACTAGACTGGGGACAACGCAGCAATATCTCCAGGACTTTCATTGTTCCCTGGGTTAGAGTTTATGGGATGATCATCGAGTCTTTTGTTTTCCCCTGGTGATCCACTCACCAATCTCAGTTTCTCACTTTCCTACTGTGTCTCTCGCTCTATAATTTCCACCCTCCCTCAAACTCCTACCTCTTCTATCCACAAGCATTTCCTTGATGTTATTTTTTTCCCTTCACTTCTTTTCAAAAAAGAGGCTTATAGAGTGGTGTTATATTCTTGATAAAGAATCGTCTCTTTGGTACCATGGGTAAAAGTGCTGTCCTTATTCTTCATCAATGTAGTATTATTGAATGAGAATGTCAGAAATGAACACATGGATAAAAGATGGCTCACTCCCTCATCAGCTTTTCATAACTGTTAGTCTTGAGGTGCACCTTGGAACACTTTTAGTCTTGTTAAGCTCTGCTGAAGACCAATTAGATCACTCAGTTAACACTATCAGTCCTAAAACACTGTCTCGCTCACCTTCTCTTAGTCTTTTTTCACCTCTAGTAATGTTTCTCTAAGACTCACCACTGGGCGGCTTGGGTCTAGGAGGAACACTCTTCTTTGGTGGCAGAGCTGGCGTATCGCTCTTCCTGCTGAATGGGTCATCAACAAACCCCGACTGGCAAAAGATAAAGGAAAGGAGACAGGACATCGATAGACAGATAAATAGAGACGGGGGAGGAGGAAACAAGGGATGACAAGATCGACAGACACAACGACAGAGTCAGAGGAGAAAGGGTACGAGGGAGATGATGGACAGTAGTGGTGAAAGTGCAAGCATGGGAGAGATATGGAGAGATTTAGGGAGACAGAGGGAGAGAGACAGAGGAAAATGGGGGGAAGTTCTATCAGTGCAATGCTGTAATTCTTGTAGAGTATAATCGATTTGACAGGTGGATACTCCACAGCTGTCCTCCGGTACCGGTTTCCATTAGTTCAAGTGAGTTGCATGTAAATCAACCACTGATATAGCCAAAAGTGAAAAACCCAAGAGGCATACATGACTTTACTACCTTTTGTATGATATATGCAATTGTCAGTACTAACAATGTGGAAAAGGGGGCTTCAAGGTGGCATGGCGATTGGAAAACCTTCCTAGGCCCTGTGACAGCAAACTGCATTCATGGATCACAAACAAGGCCTGACAGTATAGATAGTGACACTCAATCAGCTTGTATCTGAGGCTGACTTTTATGGGACTGCAGTGCTGTTGTAGAAATGTTCTACCGAAGTGGTTGCTGACTTCAGAGCCACTTGCACTCCCTTGCTGGCTAAGACCAAATCCTACCAACGATTTCATTTTCTCCCTGTTCTGCCTTGATCTAAAACAGAAAAAAATCCCACAGTCTAAATGAATGTAAAAACAGAAATCAAATTATACAATAGGCTACCCAAACTCATTTAAATACTTTAGACAGAATGACAGAGGTGACATTCATTTCTGTTGTGTAATGTCATAAATAAGAATATACCACATTCTAAGAGTACGTCCGTCTCCATCTTACAATGCTGTGTTTGCAACTATTCCCCAATCCTCCACATTGCTATTGTATCTCTAGTTAATGGCCACGGTAATTTGCACATGAAACATCATTGGTTCGGTCATTGTGCAACTGTATTGTTTATAAGGGTGGGGATATCTGCAGTCAGTTGAGACTGAAGAGGTCACTTAGATGAGTTATGAAATGTTTCTCTCAATAAACGTTGTGTCCAGATGAACTGATTCAACTTTCTGTGATCGTTTTTGACAGCTGAGTCAAGACCTAGTTCCTCGCTAAGCAAGACCTGAGAGAGCCATGACAGTATTAATGGTGAGGAAGAGACAAATCAAGTGTCTTCATAAACTTCAGCTGGTCCAGAATTCAGCTGCTCGTATCATTACCAGAACTCCTTCCATAGATCATATCACTCCTGTTCTTCAGCAACTCCATTGGCTCCCTGCTAAATATTGTATTGACTTCAAGATCCTGCTCCTCACCTTTAAGGCCCTTAATAACCTAGCTCCCTTCATATCTTTCTAAACTCCTTCATATCCACACGCCCTCCCGCACTCTCAGATCCTCTTCTGCTCTCCAACTCACCACACCATCATCCCGCTTGGCTACCATGGGGTCGAGAGCCTTCAGTCATTCTGCCTCCCGCCTAGATATTCACAACACTGACTCTCTTTCAACCTTCAAATCCCCTCTCAAAACGCACCTTTACAAACTGGCATATTCAGTCTAATCCACTCTTCATTGAGTTTTGTGCAGATGATGATTTTATACTTATCTGTTGTATTAACTTTTTATTGTCTACCCTGCTTTGTTTTGATTTATGCTGTCTGATGCAGGGCTGCTTGTCCCCCCCCCCCTTTTTTTTTTCTCCCCAATTGTATCTGGCCAATTACCTCACTCTTCCGAGCTGTCCCAGTCGCTGCTCCACCCCCTCTACCGATCCGGGGAGAGCTGCAGACTACCACATGCCTCCTCCGATACATGTGGAGTCGCCAGTCGTTTCTTTTCACCTGACAGTGAGGAGTTTCGCCAGGGGGACGTAGCGCGTGGGAGGATCACACTATTCCCCCGTTCCCCCTCCGCCCTGAACAGGCACCCCAACCGACCAGAGGAAGCACTAGTGCAGCGACCAGGACACATACCCACATCGGGCTTCCCACCCTCAGACACAGCCAATTGTGTCTGTAGGGACGCCTGACCAAGCCAGAGGTAACACGGGGATTCTAACCGCCGATCCCCGTATTGGTAGGCCACGGAATAGACAGTGCTGATTGTTTTTTAACTGTGTTCTGTAAGGGGTTCCTTGAGTGCTCTGAAAGGCGCCCACAAATAAAATGTATTATTATTATCATTCAATCTTGGACTTGCTCTTCTGAAGCGAAAGTTGACAATAAAAAAAAATAAAAATAAAAATAAAAACCAAGACAATTTTCCACTGATAGGAGTCTCTTTTCAATTTTGTACCTTAGAAAGTTATGAAATGCTGGTCATTTGGGTGTAATATCTCAAACAAAAATCCAACAATACAACAAGTCAAAGTTTAATCGACTTTCAATGGAACAACTTCAGGTTTTGTGTGTTGGTGGTGTCGAAAAGGTGATCGATTGATTTTCTGGTTTCTAACTTTTGCAGAATGTGCTCACAAGTTGAACTGCCCAAACACAGTTTTTTTTTTTTTTTTGGGAGGGGTCCTGTTCTAGTACCTTCTGGTAATCTGGGAGCCAGCTGGTCCTGCCTTCAAAAGGGTCTCTGGACTTGGACATGTGGCTGAAGTCTGCAAACCCTCCGGTGCTGTTACTGCTGCTGCTGAAAGAGCTACTGCCAAATGGGTCCAACGTACCAAACAGGTCTGAAATACAAAAGCAAAATGTTCACAAATCAGATATTCATAGAGGTTTAGCTAGAAAAGATTACCCAAACTAAAACACAAAAATGTCTGACTAGTCTGACCAAAATCCCAGCTACTTAACAGATTATTTTCTTGTCTTTCAGTCCAGTGTCTTGCAAATCTTTTCAGAAGTAGGAACTAACATGTTATGACAATTTCAAGCCACTGCTCGTATAACAACTTGTATAACTTTCTAGGTAACTCATACTAGAAATGTACATCTGTCTGCATCAACAATTAAAGTTACATTTGAATCTGAGCTACAATAATAGATCTATGACCTCAACATCCAAAAGTTTTTCAACCATTCCATCTCTAATTTGCATTTACACGGGATAGGTCATGTGACTTTCAGCATGATTTGCCTTCACAGAGTTAAGAAGAAAAGAAAGAAAGAAAGCCACTTTATTTTTGCCATTGTACAGTTGTTCAAGTTAAAATGAAAAGTGTCTTCTACATTTAACCCATCCTATTGTATAGCAGCAGTGGGCAGCCGCAGCGCCCGGAGACCAACTCCAGTTCTTCTTTCCACTGCCTTGCTCAGGGGCACAGATAGGAGGTAGTAAACCTAACATGCATGTCTTTTTGACGGTGGGAGGAAACCGGAGCACCCGGAGGAAACCCAGGCAGACAGGGGGAGAACATGCAAACGCCACACAAAAAGGATCTGGGATGGCCTGGGATTCGATCCCAGGCCCTTCTTGCTGTGAGGCAACCACTGGGCCACCATGGCGCCCGTTAACATTGTGACACCATAGTTTACAAAACACTTGGTGTTATCATTTCCATAGTTTTGTTTTGTTACCAAAGCTGTTTTAACTGTTTAGTAAAAGTATGTGCTGCTTTTACGAAATTTTCATTGAAAAACTTTCCTACTATCCCACTCCAATACCTTCAACCAATGGTGTCGCATGATGCCAAAAAAAAAAAAAAAAAGGTCTGGATATCAATGTTATTTCACATTTCCCCTTTTTCAGCATGGGTGTAAACCTCATGTTATTACCAGTTGTTGTTTCGCTGCCTTATGAAAACCGAGAACTGAGTGAAGCCCGGCCTCCGACACAAAGGATGACTTTCTTCATAAAATTGAATTTGCCATGGCTTTATACATTTTTATATAAAGCTCAATCAATCTGAAAAACTTCAAAGAACTGTCATTTGTCACATTTGCAAAGCTGAAATTAGTTCAACTGAATGTAACAAAACAAACCAGTTGAAAACATTGAACTCGTGAACTCGACATCTCATCCCCTGCATGAAGAGTAGCTCGGTAGCAAAAGGAAAAGACGATGATACTACAAGCCTGTAGGCCTAGGCTATGCAATGCTACTGCAAGAGGTAAAAAATATATATGCAACCAAAGTGATATTTAGCTGAGAATTTCAGGAGCTCCAAGTTGTTGTACAGATTTCTAGTCGCATAGTAAATTATCAAGTCACTTTGTGACTAGGGTCTAGCGTCCATTACAGAACCAGACCCACTGACACTTGAGGAGAAAAGCAGCTCATATGTCAACCTCAAGAGAAACTGTTGACATTGTGCGTGTGGGCATGACATCTTTTCTCTCCAGCCGCCATGAGTTTAATAGGCAAACCAACATGCTAACCTGAGCCTGTGGAAACAGTGGTCACGGTGTGTTGATAGGCTCGAGTTCCTTTAACGCGGTGGCATTCCAGCCCCGACTGACACAGTTACGCGTATGTGTTTGTATGGACTAGATTAATATCCTGGAGAAAATGAAAGACCTTTTCTTGTGGTAGAGAACAAACAGCTGATTGAGAGGGAGTTTCAGTTCTGCAACTGACACAAGACAGGCGGGTTTTTTCAGTATTTGTGTAGCGGAGTGTGTCCACCACAGCAGGAGAAAGTGCTGCTAAAAACAGTGCACGATAAAAGAAAAGGCATAATCTAGCTCAAATTCACCCCCAATGTATTCAGCCGCTCAGGTTTTGAGAATATCGCAACGGAACATTTTTGACACTGGTGTGAAGCGAGGACTGAAAGACGAGTTGACTAGAAACTAATTTTTGATTTGACAGCATTTTTGAGTCGAAACAAAATGCCTCCGCACAACTGCTAAAAGGCGTAAAGAAACCACAGCAACACTAATGCTTTAGAAGAAATAGCTTATTTTATGCCAATGTGTGGTATTGTGGTTTAAAGGTAAAACCAGTAATGATGTGAATTTCAAGTTGAGGAGCTTTCCCTGTAGGTATTGTTCAAAAACGTTTTCAACTCATCATATAAAATAAAACTGCAGATTATCTTAAGTGATATTCCTGAGGTTTTAACCTCCGTTTTGTGAACTTTTTTTGAGTCGTCCAAATATGTATGAGTAATAAAATTGTAAACAAGCCTTCACAGCCGAAAAGTGCATCAAAAACTCTTTATTTAGTTGTTACGTACTGTAGATCTTTGCATAGTTCCTCATTCAAATCAATCTCTACACAAGCAAAGCCGGTAGCAGCGCAAAAGAAGTTTAACTGTTTAAGAAGTGGACGCCAATGAAGAGGGAGAGACGAACATGTTGCAAATTATAATCGAATTAATATGCATGTGACAGTGTCTCAACAACACTCAATGCCATGAGCTTCAAATAGCAGGTACTTCACAGAGTACAGGGCTAGCGTTTTGAATATACTTATACTTAAGGCCTAATTTAGCTACAGTAAGAACTCACAAAAGCAATAGAAAAGCATAATAACAGCGTCCGGGTGGCGTGGCGGTCTATCCCGTTGCCTACCAACACAGGGATTGGCGGTTCAAATCCCTGTGTTACCTCCGGCTTGGTCAGGTGTCCCTACAGACACAACTGGCCGTGTCTGCGGGTGGGAAGCCGGATGTGGGTATGTGTCCTGGTCGCTGCACTAGCGCCTTCTCTGGTAGGTTGGGGCGCCTGTTCAGGGGGGAATAGCATGATCCTCCCACGCACTACATCCCCCTGGTGAAACTCCACACTGTCAGGTGCAAAGAACAGCTGGCGACTCCACATGTATTGGAGGAGACATGTGGTAGTCTGCAGCCCTCCCCGAATCGGCAGAGGGGGTGAGATCAGGATGGCTCAGAAGAGTGGGGCAATCGGCCGGATACAATTGGGGAGAAAAGGGGGGGGGGAATCCCCCCCTCCCAAAAAGCGTAATAAAGTCTTAAACCTATTGTGACAGTGACAAATCTATAATGGTCAGGGCAGTCATCTTGTCGAAGTCACTTGGTGTGAATAATTGTCTGCATGGTAGTATCATGGCCAGGAAACCTGAAGCTAGTTCACAGAACCAGGTGCACCCTATCACTGCAAACACAATTCCCTCATCATGTTAACATATTCTAAATTGATGATGTCTCTACATGTACTGCTAAAAATTTTCGAAAAAACTGCTTAATGAACATTAGGATAGCAACTCCTGGATTTCCAAATCCCCCGAACCTATTGCTGCCAAACCTTTGTACTGCTTTCATAAATCTGACCCTGGTATTTGTGAAACACTTTTAAAAACTGTTTTAGAAAGTAATAGGAACTAATAGTAAAACATTAGCCAACACACAAAAATAAAAATGCCTAACAAATATTCTGTAAAAAATGTAATATGATCTGCAAGGCAAAATTTATTCATAATTAGTTAGGTATTCATAGTCTTGGAGCCCTGACAGCAAAAGGCTGACCATCTTGACTCTAAAAACTAGACTCTGAGACAGCCAGCAACCTCACCAGAGGATCTGAGACTGTACACTGGCTTACAGCGGGTCAGAATAACAAGTGTCTTTGAGCACAGCAATGGAAAGAGTATTGTGTTAACAGACAATACGGACAAATGGAAACATGATGGCGCCTACGATTGAACTTCTGAAACCTCTGAAAATCACTTTCTTACTTTGATTTAAGTTTTCCATGAGAGCTATGTGCTGAACCAACAATGGGCTTTGCCCTTGATGCCAACCCAGAATTTGAGACGGTCAGTTGAAATTGTATGGTCTTTCAGAGTCCCTGCACTGAGCTCTAAAAGGATTTAGCAGTCTTTCATATCTGTTTCTTGAAAATTGCTGGTTGCTTTAATATGGACAGTTTCTGAGCTATGCTCTCGAGCCAGATTGGAATTGCTCAAAAATGTTGTTTATAATCATGAAAGCCACTTAATGAGCTGGATATCTTTCTCTAAAAGCTTGAATAAAAACAGAAACTTGCAGACAGCCCTGTAGATGGTTGAAAATCATTGGGTCTTGGCTTGGATTCTTAGGGATTGAACCAATGCACACTGAAAAATATGAACTGTGGTTTTTCATTCCTTGGTTGAAAAACATGTGGAGAACAAGCCAGTTGCCAGAAAACCATTGATTATTGATAGAATAGCAGGACCAAATGTGTCAAAGAGCTCTTCCAAAAAAATTAAAGAAACAACATCATCCCCAATTTACAGATATAACCAACTCGAAGAGTGGGTGATTGGAAGTCTTACGCTTTAATCCTCATATAAAAAGTGTTAGAAATTCTTCACTACATCATACGCAGATCTCCGATACTAAAATATTAGATAAACGCCACTGACTAAATATATAATAAATTATATTAGTTATGTGAGTATAGGGATAGTATAGTATAGTATAAATGTTAAAGTCCCCCCAACAGTAGGTGAGGGATGATTTATTTGAGCGATGTGCAATCTGAACTATCCCTGTGTGGATACAGTGTCTGCCCACAACTTGGTCTGTTTTCTAACAGTTAAACCAGAAAGGAAGTGAGCAAGGCTGCAAGAGATGGTGAATGAGAGCGAGAGCGAGCAAGCGAGAGAGAGAGAGAGAGAGAAGCATGAGAGTGCAAGGAGGAAAAGAGAGTGTCCTACCTGATCCTTTGGGTTTTGGGCTGGTTGATGAAAATGGATCATTGCTTGTAAAGTGGCTAGTCTGCTGAGGAAAGCAAAGAGAAATACATTATAAGGAGTATGGATGTCAAATGACTGATCTACTTTTTAAGACCTTTTAAATGTCAGATGGACTGAAATATCAGCGCAACTCAGTAACAGAAACAAAGAAAAGGAAAACCAATTGGACTTTTCAGTATAATGTTGTACACTTAAGACTTTAAGACTGAATTTAAGACTAAAAGTATTCACTGTATACACAACTCTTTAATGCCTTAACTTCTTACACACCTGAAATTACATCCCAACAGAAAATGTGAGCACACATACATGCTATTTTTTTTAAATCTATTTATTAGGTTTTGCAGTTATTTCAACACAACACGAACAACCGTACATATGCACCCCCTCGCTCTCATCCCCCACAGCAGAAATAAACAGGGAGAAAAAAAACAGGGGGGGGGTCGTTGGCATTAAGAGGGCATCAAATACAAAATAGGTGATGGAAAGTTCAGAATACAAAAACAAAACAAAAAAGAAAAGAAAAGAAAAACCATCGATGATAACATTTTACCACACGTTTATTTCAAATTGTACTCCCTCGCTTTCATCACGCACCTTGGAGGGAAGTGTGGCACTTTTGCTGAAGGGGTCTGACGTAGAGAAGGGGTCCACCTTTGTAGTCTTCTTGAAGAAATCTTCAGACGATGCCTTGAAAGGATCCGTCTCTTTGAATGGGTCTCCCCCGAAAGGATCTGGTGAAGAAATGTGGGAGTAAGTAGGTGTAGGTACAGTTATGTCAACAGGGGCTCATATATTACCCATTACTAAATTTGGAGATGCACTGAGATTATTAAATTTGAAACGTTTTTTTGGGGGGGGGGTTCTGGGGGGGGGACTGCAAAACTAAAATTTAAAGAAGCGACATTCCTCACACAGCAGAAAAGGCAACCAGGGGACCCCTTCAGAAACCACCATAGGGCTGATGCTTCACCCAAACAATAAGTCTGAGTGACGATCCTCTAGAGATCACCAGTAATTTTAGAACATCCTACCCAAAATCCATTTTATAGAGTGCTAACATATTACAGCATGTGATCTACCATTATACTGACAGCAAATTTATAGCCACTCCTCCGAATGTTCCTGGTAAAGTCTCCCTTATTTGCAGACTCTTGGACAGTTTGGTTCAGGCAGTCAAGCATTGTTCTTGTTGGCAGACGGCACGCTATTTGCATTGTAACTGGTATATTCAGAAAGTCTTGAACATTTTCCCCATCTTAATTAGTTCTTACCATTAATCAATTAACAACTAGCGCCCATGACGAAAACCTCTCAGTATATCTACCCTGACATTAGAACCCTTTGCATGCCAAATTATGCAAAAGTTTTTTTTCGGTTTTCCTCCTTGTATCCAGCCAACTACCCCACCCTCTGATACATGTGGAGTCGCCAGCCGCTTCTTTTCACCTGACAGTGTGGAGTTTCGCCAGGAGGACATAGCATGTGGGAGGATCATGCTATTCCCCCCAGTTAGCCCCTCCCCCCTGGACAGGCGCCCCGACCGACCAGAGGAGGCGCTAGTGCAGCGACCAGGACACAAACCCACATCCAGCTTCCCACCCGCAGAAACGGCCAATTGTGTCTGTAGGGATGCCCGACCAAGCCGCTGGGAACACAGGGATTCCAACCGGTGATCCCCATGATGGTAGGCAACAGAATAGACCGCTACGCTACCCGGACGCCCCCCAAGTTATGCAAAACTAACTAGAAACAAAAAACTGTATTGCCTGGCATCTTCCACTGTGGTGATAACATTAGCATTCAGTGAATTTTCTTCTTTTGAAGCCAGCACATAATTACAGTAAAAGGCTGCATGGAGGTGATGACCCCCAGGCAGTCATCTTGCCTATCAGCGTAAACACATCAGTTCCCAAATATCAGACACCAGTGCAGTCTGGAATTGAATGTAATATTGATGTTGAATGAAATATTTGCAGGAGCCATGAATACAGTGCCTTGCGAAAGTATTCAACCCCATTTAAGGTCATCACTAAATTCTGGATTATAAAAGATACCCACAAATCTGTTCCTGAACAATATGATTTTTGTGAACCCATAAGCTCTAACAGCATGTTCCCAAAGCCAAAATAAGTTATGTTTCACTGACTTTTTATCCATCTATCCAGCCATTATCCAAACTACTTATCCTGCTCTCGGGGTTGTGGGGATGCTGGAGCCTATCCCAGCAGTCATTGGGCGGGAGGAAACCGGAGCCCCGGAGGAAACCCACGCAGACATGGGGAGAACATGCAAACTCCACACAGAGATGACCCTCAAGGCTGGGCTACCCCGGGGCTCGAACCCAGGACCTTCTTGCTGTGAGGCGACCACGCTAACCGCTGTGCCAACGTGCCAAGTTTTTAATAAATTAAAAACTAAACTATAGTGCTTGCTTAAGTATTCAACCCCTTGTGCTCTGAAAGCTCGAAGTTTATACAAATGACAAATTATTCCTAAACCAAACTCAGGTAAACATAATTGGACATAATTAGTGTGCACCTGTAAGATATTAAAGTAACGGTCCCGTTTATGGGTATAAAAAGCACTCTGTGTAAAGTTCATTAGCAGGGCGTGAATTCCATCAGAAAATGAAGACAAAGGAGTATAATACTGAAGTAAGAGACAAAGTGATTAAAATGCAGAAGGCGGGAAAGGGACACAAAACAATATCCAAGTGTTTGGCTGTCCCACAGAACACTGTTGGATCCATTGTCAGAGAGCGGAAGCTGTATCACACCACCCCGACGCTTGGTAGCACAGGCCGTCCCTCAAAGCTAAGTGTCCGAGCAAGACGTGGGCTGGTGAGGAAAGCCACAGATGATCCTGCAATCACATCGATGGAGCTCCAGAAGTCGGTGGCTGAAACTGGAGTAAATGTGCATGAGTCAACCATATCACGGGCTCTCCATAAATCTGGCCTGTATGGGAGGGTGGCAAGAAAGAAGCCATTGCTCAAAACTATGCATATAAAAGCACACTTGGCGTTTGCTACCAAGCATGAGAGAAACCCAGTTAGGATGTGGGTAAAGGTTTTGTGGTCAGATGAGGTGAAAGTTGAGCTTTTGCACTACGTCCCCCTGGCGAAACTCCCCACTGTCAGGTGAAAAGAAGTGGCTGGTGACTCCATATGTATTGGAGGAGGTATGTGGTAGTCTGCAGCCCTCCCCGGATCGGCAGAGGGGGTGGAGCAGCGACCGGGATGGCTCGGAAGAGTGAGCTAATTGGCCAGATGCAATTGGGGAGAAAAGGGGAGGGGGGTCCCAAGAAATATAAACAAATTGAGGGAAGAATGGATGGAGCTAAATACAGGGATATGTTGGAAGAAAACCTGTTGCAGTCTGCCATAAAACTGAAGCTTGGGAGAAGGTTCACCTTCCAGCAGGACAATCATCCTAAGCACAAGGCTAAAGTAACAATGGCATGGCTCAGCAACAAAAAGGTGAACGGTTTGGAGTGGCCAAGTCAAAGTCCGGACCTCAACCCCATTGAAAATCTGTGGCACGGACTGAAAATCGCAGTCCAGAGGCACCATTCCACCAACCTGCAAAACCTGTACAAGTTCTGCCAAGAAGAATGGGCAAAAAATTACTCCATAAGAATGTGCAAAGCTTGTACATACTTACCCCAAGAGAATCATGGCTGTTATTGCAGCAAAAGGGTACTCTACAAAGTATTGATGTGTGGGGGTTGAATACTTATGCAAGCATTATATTTTAGTTTTTAATTTGTTTAATAAAAAAGTCAGTGAAACATAACTTATTTTGGCTTTGGGAACATGCTGTTAGAGCTTATGGGTTCACAAAAAGCATATTGTTCAGGAACAGATGTGTGAGTATCTTTTATAATCCAGAAATTAGTGATGACCGTCAAGGGGGTTGAATACTTTTGCATATTTGCTTTGACCTGGTTGGAATGCCAGATGGGTGCTGAACTTTAGCAACAACCCAAAAAGGTAGAGGTGTTTTGTGCATTTTTGCAAAAAACTCCTCCAACCTAGACTGAACGAAGCTGTGGAAAAAAACAAATACAATATGTAATCAAGTTTAAACTCCTGGGAAAGACACCGTCATCACATGTTTATCTGCGTTTGAGCTGTTTGATTTCAATCGCTCTCTATCTCACTCGCACACCGCTTGAAGTGAAGCGAAACCCTCAATATCACCGAAGAGGGAAGTGTGAGGGAAGCCACACTCACACAAGGTGCTATTTCACACATGTAGAGAGGCACCAGTAAAACACAAGGCTGCCATCACAAGTTGAGTCTACACATGGACGGGCAAAGAATATGTGCAGCATAGACATATATAAAATAAGACAAAATAAACAAACTGCAAAAAAAAGTTCTTGGGTCTCCAAATTGTAGCTGGGTTTGGCTTCAAACTCCCCCCCCCCCCCCAAAATACCTTTCAACTCAATACAAAAGCACACACAGTCAAGCCACCTAACCCAAGTGATGTTTTTTAGTTATCTGATCAAAAAACACATATCGCATGAGCAGTCAAAACACATGAAAATAACAGATTCTACACCCAAATTTAACATAACAGAGTGGTTTCACTAAAAGAGATCAAACTCGGCCTTAAAAAAAACCTTCAAACATAATTTCATAATTGAATACATATTGCTAAAAAAGGCTCAAAGCAAAGGCATTTTTTCCTTTCAATCGTTCTCATACAGTACAGCCCTGGCCACCAATCTGGCCCTGATTTCTATTCTGCCAGGTAGTTAATAACACTCACCTGTTGTTCCGGTTATTCCAGATTTAACCAGGGAGTTTTAAAACCTGGTACCAACTGGTGGATGTAGTTAACTACCTGGCAGAATGGAAAACCAGAAGTAGCGGGGAGAACCACGGCTTGTATAACATTAACAGTCCACTAGCGGCTGTTCGGCCGACGACCGTTTGTTGCTGACTGCTATTTGGATCTAAAAATACCGCTGCTAACAGAGTAAATGTGTAACTAGTAAAGTTAAATATAAAACTCGTGAGTTAAGAGGAGTGGGAAACCAGCTTTTGACAGAGGACATTTCCTTAAGTAAATACCTGTGGATGCCGGTGGCTGCTTTGCAAAAGGATCATTTTGGAAAGGGTCCCCTACAGGAAAAGAGCAGGTGGAAAAGAAAGAGGGAAGTGAGGCAAAAGGAAGAGAGGACACTCTGAGCAAGCTGCAGACAAACAAGCTGACAGGGTCTTCTGGCGAGGTGGGGTAGGGTGGGGGTAAACCCCAAAGGAAGACAGAACCAATTACACAGCAAAGTAAAGGTAAACAAGCAAGAGAGCCTTCACTAAACAAAGTCTCAGCCAAGATAAAGAGGGGCGGAAAAGAGACAAAGGAGACGAGAAGAGGAGATGGGAGGAGAGAGAAAAAGAAGAGAGGAGATGATGGGGAGATGAGAAGAAAAGAGGAAAGAAGAGGAGAGCAGCAGCAGTGAGGTATCTCCTGACGGGAACTAAGAGAGGAGGAGTAGAGGATGGGTGTGAGAACGAGGAAGATGATCCTGGAAAAGGATGGGAAGTGGAAGAGAGGTAAACCAAAGGGAGGAGGAGGCAGGATGACAGGGCGAGTGGAAGAGAAGGAAAAATAACATGCCCAGAGGGAATAGAAGAGAAGAGAGAGAGAAGATAGATGGATTGATAGACAGAGAGAGAGAGACAGTGAAAGACAGTGAAAGGAAGGTTGAAAACCTTTAAAGGGGTCTGTTTTGAACGGGTCCTCCGAGTGGAATGGGTCAGTATGCATCTCCTGAGGCTGGCTATTGAAAACAGATGGCTTCACCTTGAATGGATCCTCCTGGGGAGGGAGAGAGAGCGAGAGAGAGACAGATGGACAGATAGACAGAGGGAGGGAGTGAGATGGGAAGAGGGGCGGAAAGAGACTCAGAGACAGGAAAACAGAAAGAAAGAAAGAAAGACAGAAAGAAAGAAAGAAAGAAAAAATTAGTAAGAAAAAGAGGCTGATTATCAGAGAGAATTGATGGTTTATTGCACGTGTCACTGCTAAAACTAAATATTTCTGCATAATACATACACCCACATTCCTGTATGTCCAACTACATTGGGCCAGATGAAATAGCTCCATCCATCCAAATACCCTCCACTCAAGCACAAGTGCAGGATTTCAGACTTAAGAGCCACCTCCACAAGAATGTGTAGAAGCCGCAAAGATGCCCCACTATGAAGCCAAAAAACAGCATCCGCATATGAGAACACATGAGTGCACTCTTGCTTACAGGCACACCTGCCCCCCTCTCCCCTCAGCTCCAGTTACACTTAAAAAGCAGAGAGGCCATTTTCATTCTCTTGCAATTTGCAATTTCACTGTTCTACTTCACTGCTCTCAGCTGGTCCGAGTCAAAGCCTTCTGGAAAGGAAGCACTTGCCTGCCCAGCCACATTCCTTTGTGTGTGTGTGTGTGTGTGTGTGTGTGAGTGTGTGTTGGGCTGCAGGGGGACTTTCCTTCACATGCTAGCCCGGCTCTGCACTGGACTAAATCTAAATGCTCTAACTTGTTATGGTTCATTAACAGGCCTCTGCTTTGTTTCAACAGAAACCCTAGCCCTGATCCCACTCTTAGTGCCGCACGTATAAATCACACACACACACACACACACACACACACACACACACACACACACACACACACACACACACACACACACACTTCTATAACCTACAAAACTTTGATTAAGATGGGTTGTGTGTTTTTTGACCAAAAATTATACGTAACAATGACATTTATTTATCTCTATAGGTCCATTGATCGATTGACTGACTGATTGATTGATTGACTGATTGATTGATTGACTGATAAATTGGCAGAATGAGAGATTGATAAGCTTGATAGACAGACGAATGTCCAGATGGTAAATGATAAGAAGGCAGCCTTTCCGGACACACAGAACACTTGTTTGAGCCGACACATCTAAGCGGGGGAAACATGTGCGTTTCTTTTAGGGTGGAATTTCAAAGCCAGAAGAAGAGCTCTTTGCCAGGTGTGAGACAGGATAAGCTGAGGTAATGACATTATTACGAGGAAAAGTCAATGGAAGCGGCACTAAAACCAGAGGATTAGATCAGCACTGAGGGAGTCTGAAAAGGCTGTAGCCTCCAGTTCTTTAAGGAACCCAGCGGAGTGCCAGGTAGGGAAATAACAGCCAGGGTCTTAGCAAGAGACGTTTAAAATGACAAAAAAGATAGTGGGGGATTTGGTGCACTGGGTTTTGCATACTGCTGGTAATCTCTGGTCTAGCTGGTAATAAGGCGAGGAGGGGGATGAGAGGGGATGCTGGGGGAAGGAGAGCGTTTGGAAAGACAACAGTACAAAAAGAAGAAAAAAGACAGCGTTATACTGCTGCCATTGTTGGTTTTTTGACTAATACTAAGCTCAAGTCTGGTATTAATATTGAGAACATATGAATGAATACCAAAAGCTGCATGGGATTTGATTTTCTGCCAATTTCAGTATTTTTATAATAATGTGAGACGACTTTAATGAAGAGAAATAGATTAACCCAAATCTCGGCCAATTTTCCCCCCTCCCAAAGACCTCAAACGACTAAGTCTCTATTAGAAGGTAAATGAAATGGATTTGACCAGTGTTTGATATGAACCTCCACATCACATTAAAAAAAAAAGGAAGAAAAAGGGATTTAAGTGCATCTCTAGTGAATTGTGGAGAGTCGGTGCTGTGTGGACCCGCCTGCAGATGTGAGATGAGCCCATCTGTACCAGTTAATACCTGCGTAGTTATCCCTGGCTTTAACAGGGCGTGAGGAGGGAAAGCTGAAAGGTGAGTAGGTTTTGCATGGAGGATAGGGGCCTGAGGACTCTTTAAAGTCACATCATAACAGGCAAAAAGAAAGAAAGAAAAAATAATAATAAAAAAGCACAGGAAGTTCAGCAACCCAATTCTAAAGCCATACACATGGAAATGAATTTTTGGGAGTCATTTAAAGATTTGTTTTTTTGGCATCTTTACCTTTATTAGACAATGATAGTGAAAGGCAGACAGGAAATGAGAGGTATGACATGCAGCAAATGTCACCAGCTGGAATCAAACCGGCGACAGTTGCGACCATGTGGTAGGCACTGCAACCCATCGGCTATGGAGGCGGCCCTTTTTGAGAGCCATTTAGACATGATGAGCGCAGCAAATATTTGCGCATGATCTCGGTGTCTTGGTTATCTCGCATAGGTGGATAGGAAAAAAAATCTAAAATTGTGAGCCATACTAAATTTTTGCTGAGCTGTAGAAGTTTAAACACATACACAGAGACATACACACATGCAAAAACCTGTCAGGTCAGGTGTCCGGGTAGCGCGGCGGTCTAGTCCCTTGCCTACCAACACGGGATCGCCGGGTCGAATCCCCGTGTTACCTCCGGCTCGGCCGGGCGCCCCTACAGACACAATTGGCCGTGTCTGCAGGTGGGAAGTCAGATGTGGGTATTTGTCCTGGTCGCTGCACTAGCACCTGCTCTGGTCGGTCCGGGCGCCCCCCCCCCCCCAGACCGGCAGAGAGGGGGTGGAGCAGCAACCAGGACGGCTCAAAAACAGTGGGGTAATTGGCCACATACAGTTGGGGAGGAAAAGGGGGAAAATTGGACAAAAAGACAAAAAAAACAAAACCTGTGAGGTCCTCACCATGGGTGGGAATCCCCCGTTATCTCTGTCGCTGAATCCCTCGCTCATGTCGGCCAGGTTGGTCATGCTGCCTCCGTGGGTCCCGTTTAAGGTGCTGTTGTACTGCTCGATACTTTTAGATACCTCCTGCTGGCTGTCTTGGATCTGGGAGAGCTTACTGCGGGCCTACAGGACACACACAAAAGCAGTCTGGTTAGTCATAAAGCAGGTTTCCTAGGACTCGGGGACTGCTGTTGCATTACTCTGACAACCCTTGCTTGCCGTCTTTGAGCCGTCTGACCTAAACATGAACAGCTTCTACTTGTGTGGTTGGATTCATGTGTGAGCACATCTATACATGAGTGCACACATATAAGAAAATTTGAAGGTTCATCAGTTTGGGTGTTTTAAAGACAGAGCTTTCACATTTTTTAGCGCAGGCCCCAATACAGCGATGCGACAGGCACTTGTGAAAAGGCAGGGGACTTAATCGTGGTTGCTAATCAACCAAATCTCTCACTTTCACATGGGCTAGTCAACGATTGCGATAACAGGAAGGTGAACCAACAGATGAAGAAGTAAAAGATAACACTGAGTACAAAAAAAAGTATGCTCTTTAAAAAGCAATCAGAAACTCTGCGTCCAATTTAAACCCCTGACTCCTGGGGGTTCCAGGAGAGAGGAGCGTGTCAGTGAAACTGGGATGAGTTCCGTATATAATGACAGACTATGAGTCCGTCATTGTATTGTCAAGTCATAATGTTACAGGTCTGTGACACAGACCACAGCCCGCTGAGTGGCGGGGGCACACTGGGGAGGCCGGTCTAAATTGAGGTTAGTGTGGAGAACAGAAACGGCGGGGAGGACGATGTCATGACTTCAGTTACTCCAGGCGCTGAAAATCAACATGAATGTTCCTGGAACCAATAAGGGGGATATTATTGCAGGTGAGCATGAGGAAATGATCAAGTGCTGTAGGTCTCTTTTTAACCCTCCCTGTGACCCTTCTAGGTAAGAGGAAAGAGTAGTGACAGAGTACACTGTCACTTCGACATCCAGCGAGCCTCAGTGGTATTGAGTTGTGTGTATGTGTGTGTGTGTGTGTGTGTGTGTGTGTGTGTGTGTGTGTGTGTGTGTGTGTGTGTGTGCTTTTAAATGCTCACATTATCAGACAAGGGTGAACACGATCTCCCATGTCATACCTTGACATGAGACAAAGGTGATAGGAGGGGAGGCTTCACTGCTTGATGAATTGTCGAAGGTAAAGTGGAAGCATGCATTTATCTAAGGTCATGATATGAGCAGGACTGTATGACATATCTTGATGGGAAAAAAAACAAGTGAAAATAAAAATAGTACATGGTAAATGAAACCGACAAGACTTTAAAACATACATGAAGAAACCTAAGTTCTTGTAAATGCTGTGCTCCAAACCCCAAAGTGGCAACAGAACGTTGTTCCAAGAACAACATTGTGGCTTCTGTAGTACAAAGGTGCCCTCTGCTGGTCACTTTAAAAAACATCTGCAGGTGTTTAAAAGCCCTTCGTATACTGTTTTTTAAAACTTTATAACAACGTTTATAATTATGAATAGTATCATTACCCAGATGCCATATATGAGACTATGGGTCATTCCATTGTTCATTGTTCCATTGTCCAGTGTGTGAGTGTGTTGGAGATGAAGAGAGGAGTGTCAAAGTGATGAGTATGAAGCTGGAAAGTGAACATGATGATGATGAATGTTATCAGTAGATATGCCCCACAAGATGGGTGTGAGATGGAAGAGAAATAAGAATTCTGGGGTGAGTGGGATGAAGTGGTGGAGAGGGTACTCAAGGAAGGGAGAATGGTGATTGGAGCGGACTTCAATGGGCATGTTAGCGAAGGGAACAGAGGTGATGAGGAGGTGATGGGCAGGTATGGTGTTAAGGAGACGATTGTGGAAGGACAGATGGTGGTGGATTTTGCAAAAAGGATGGAAATGGTTGTGGCAAATACATATTTCAAGAAAAGGGAGGAACACAGGGTGATGTACAAGAGTGGAGGAAGGTGCACACAGGTGAACAGATATCTTATGCAGGAGGCGCAATTTGAAAGACATTGGAAACTGCAAGGTGGTGACAGGGGATAATGTAACTAGGTAGCATCAGATCTGTAGGATGACTTTGAAGATCAAGAAGAGGAAGAGTGAAGGCAGAGCCCAGGATTAAAATGGTGGAAGTTGAAGAAGGAAGACTGCTGCGTGGAGTTCAGGGAGGAGTTAAGATAGGAACTGGGTGGTCGTGATAAGTTGCCGGATGGCTGGGCAACCACTGCAGAAAAAGTGAGGGAGACAGCTAGGAAGGTACTTGGTGTATCATCTGGACAAAGGGAGGAAGACAAGGAGACATGATGGTGGAATGAGGAAGTACAGCAAAGTATACAGAGGAAGAGGTTGGCAAAGAAGACATGGGATAGTCAGAGAGATGAAGTAAGTAGACAGGAGTACAAGGTGCTGCGGTGTAAAGTGAAGAGAGAGGTGGCAAAGGCAAAGGAAAAGGTGTATGGTGAGTTGTATGAGAGGTTGGACACTAAGGAAGGAGGAAAGGACTTGTACCAATTGACCTTTCGCAAAGTACCGCCCCAGAACGGTGCTTGTGCAATCCTACCTTAGCAACGGTCCGTCAAGCTTTCAAACACACAACAAAATGCTGAAACGGTGTGCCTATGGGATCTGCAAATCGGATACTAGATATCTGAAAAGTAAGTAAGTAAGTAGGTAACTAACCTTTATTGTCACTGGACACAAGTGCCAGCGAAATTAACCATCAAGTTTGGAGGGGGTGTAATTTTCTTTCCCTTCCCAAAACCCAGAACGCAAGAAGCGCAATATCGGCAATAGATTTCGCAGTATAGCAGACCCCATGGCCAGCTTAATCCATCCAAAATCAACAAAAATACCTGTCTGCTCCAAGCTAAGCTTGCTACTAGCTATTATTGATAGCTAATACAGCTAACGTATTATTACTGTTACTTTTACCCACACAATGCGCTGATTTCTTCCTTCATGTTTTGGTGTTTTCCGGCTACCTTCTGGATAGTTCTGAAATGCTTGACGGGCATAGCAACAGTAACTAAGGGGGGCGGGACTTTGCAAAAGGCCAATTGGCTAAACAGAAGGACCGAGCTGGGAAGCATGTACTAAAGCTTAGGGTGATCAAGGATAGAGATGGAAATGTGCTGACAAGTGAGGAGTGTGTTGAGAAGGTGGAAGGAGTACTTTGACGGGCTGAAGAATGAGGAAAATGAGAGAGAAGGTTGGATGATGTGGGGATAGTGAATCAGGTTTATGTCTGCTGGGATAGTCCAATATCTGCTGGGATAGCCTCCAGCATCCCCGTGACCCTGAGAGCAAGGTAAGCAGTTTGGATAATGGATGGATGGATATGACAGGGTGCCAAGAGAGGAGGTGTGGTATTGTATGAAGTTGGGAGTAGCAACGAAGTATGTAAGAGTAGTGCAGGACATGTATAAGGGCAGTGTGACAGTGGTGAGCTGTGCAGTAGGAAGGAAGGATGGATTCAAGGTGGAGGTGGGATTACATTAAGGATTGGCTCTGAGCCCTTTCTTGTTTGCAATGCTTGATAGACAGGTTGATGGACGAGATCAGGCAGGAGTCTCCACTGATTATGACGTTCATGGATGACATTGTGATCTGTAGTGAGAGTAGGGAGCAGGTTGAGGAGAGAAGAGGTGAGGAGAGGTGCAGGTATCCACTGGAGAGAAGAGGATTGAAAGTCAGTAGGAGCGAGATGGAATACACATACGTGAACAAGAGGTAGGACAGCAGAATTCAATTCAAATCAATTCGATTCAATTTATTGTCATTAAAAACAATGTGCAGGCACATGTTAATAATGAAATGAGGGATGAGAATGAGAATGGTGAGGATGCAAGGAGTAGAGGTGATATAAAGGTGGATGAGTTTAAATATGTGGGGTCAACTGTTCAAAGTAACAGGGAGTGTGGAAGAGAGGTGAAGAAGAGAGTGCAGGCAGGGTGCAGTAGGTGGAGAAGAGTGTCAGGAGTGATTTGCGACAAAAGGGTACCAGCAAGAGTGAAAGGGAAGGTTTACAAGATTGTAGTTAGACCAGCTATGTTGTATGGTTTGGAGAGGGTAGCACTGATGAAAAGACAGGAGTCGGAGCTGGAGGTGGCAAAGTTGAAGATGATAAGATTTTCGCTGGGAGTGATAAGGAAGGACAGGATTGGGGACCAATATATCAGAGGGACAGCTCAGGTTGGATGGTTTGGAGACAAAGCAAGAGGCAAGATTGAGTTGGTTTGAACATGTGTGGAGGAGAGATGCTGGGTATATTGGGAGAAGGGTGCTGAAGATGGAGCTGCCAGGCAAGAGGAAAAGAGGAAGGCCAAATAGGAGGTTTATGAATGTGGTAAGGGAGGACATGCAGGTGTGCTGGCGTGACAGAGGAAGATACAGAGGAGAGGAAGAGATGGAAAGGGATGATCTGCTGTGGCGACCCCTAACAGGAGCAGCCAAAAGTAACAGTAGTAGACGGGTCATCCCATAACATCCATTTATACTAGATGTTCCAGCCATGTAAGACTTGCAAACTTTTTTCCATCTCACATCTCCACTCTCCCACTCCTCTTATCCTACCTGGTTGATTTCGTCTTGTGTCGCCTTTAAGGACTTGATGATGGTCTCCAGCTGAATCTTGCCCGCAGCCAGGCTCTGCTCCAGCTGGTTCTCTTCCTGCTGCAGGCGGTTCAGGTCAGCCTTGGCCCGGCTAAGTTCCTCCTCCTGGTTCTGCAGGTCTGACTCCTGGGAGTGGATCTGGCTTTGGAGAGATGAGATCTGGAATCCAGGAAAAGGCAGACAGGTACAGAGGTGGAGAGAGACAGGACAGAATAGCAAGTAGAATTGGCAGAAAATGTTTTAGCTTTCAATCAAAAACTCAATATCCGGGAACAGCACAGCTCAATGTGATAAAATCAACAGCCTGCAATGGAGCAAATGACCTTTAACTCATATGAACAACTCCGTGATATTACATTTCAGTTGTGTTTTTGTTTCTTAAATATAGTGTGTCAAATCAACAGAATTTAAAGGTGGACTTTTTGAGTGAATATCTCTGACTTATTTGAATCCTTTCACTATGATGACATTTCTTAAATGATTGTCATTTTTTTAAAAAAATCTTACATAAAACAGATCATAATATATCAGATTGATCATCTATAGTGGAGTGAGTAACAGAGAAGAAGAGGAAGAGAATGACGAGATGCAGATCAGGCACCTGAGCAACAGCTCCCTCCATTTCCAGCCAAACCTATACCCTCTTTCTACACCACACTTTGTATCATCTCTCCTTTGTTCCACCATGGCTTAATTTATTCATCCATCTTTTCGTTTCCTCACCTTCGCTCTCCTTCTAGCTGACCTATCACCTACCCACCCGTCTCTTTAGCCCAATCTCTCATCTTTCCCTCTCTCCTCTCATAATTTGATCCCGACTTTCATCAGCATGTCCAGTTTTGTCTTTTTACAGGTTTATCTCCCATCTTGTCTTGATGCATGCTCAATCTCCCATCTCCCTACCCTCTGTCATTCCTGCTAAAATCCTACTCTCTTTCCCACCCTCCATTCACCCCTCTGTCTGTCTCACCATCTGAGACTCCTCCTGGCATTTTATCCTGACTTCGTTTAGCATGTCTTCAAGTTTGTGTTTCTGCTGGTCCATCTCTTCCAGACGGTCCTGGGCGTCTTGCTTCTGGGCCTCCAGTTCCTGCAGGCTGGCTGTCTCTCTGTCCAGGTCGTTCTGCATCTCCTGAAAGGCAAAAATGAAAAGTCATGGGCATGTCTTTAAAAAAAAGAAAGAAGTTTTTACCCAGATTGACATTTTTAACCAAAATTTCGAGGGGCTATGTGTGATATTTCAGCCTTCCTTAAAGCATTATATGACCAGTAAATATCAGTAGAGGTTGCTGCATGCAAGCAAAGAAAGCAAAGTAAATGACGTCATAATACCGAAAAATATACTCATTTATTTCTATTTGGGGATCAAGTGATGAAAAAAGTCAACTCATTTTACACATACAATCCATATTTCTCCCTCATAAGAGCTTCCATTCTTATGACAAAGTAAAATCATGACACTTTGATCAGATTTCTGACATTCTACATTGTTCTTGGTTCAACGTTTTAGCCTGGGAAAAATTCTCTCTGAGCAATACCATCCTGTCTCGGCTGGGTATCAGTCAAATATCAAATATCCTGTTCTAGTTTATAGACACAGGCAGCACACACACATAGCAACAGATTGCAAAGGTATTTTTCATTCTTGTGGCAAATGTATGTACATAAGATTACTTGACAAAAACTGGTCATCACACACTTAACAGTATAACTGATATTACCCTGCTAATTTGCACAATTCACTTTAACAATAATCAAAACCATGTAGATAATGGGGAAATTTTTTTAAATTAAAGATCATGAGTAAATGCTTGTTGGTGGTGTGTGCCATCTCTTCACATGTGTCAATTTATTAAGTCTTCGGCTTACTTCTGCCTTATTTCACGATAAAATATATGGCTGTCATCTGCTATTGGTAGTCGCTGCTCTGGGAATGAGTCACTGATCCTCACATGATACAGGACCCGAGCAGATAACATGTTATAATCAACAAACACATCTGATAATATCCTGCAGGCCCAAATCAGGGTTGGCAGTAAAGATTAGATCTGTGAACCTCTCCTGCTACCAGATAAGCTCTGCTGAGTGCCAGTCATGAGCAAGCCTCAGGCTTGGTTCTCATACTGTGTACCAAACCTCAACATACTCATTGAAAATGAGGTGAGAAGTTGCTCTCACCTGCACTTCTGCAGTCTTGTGTCTGATGGCCTCCTCTGTCTCCCTGATGTCTTGCTCCAGGGTGTACTTCTCCCTGATACAAAAAAAGACACACACACACACACACACACACACACACACACACACACACACACACACACACACAAAAGTACATGCAAACACACAAACACAGTTACAGAGAAGGATACCGAACGATACTGCTATACAACCACCCTGCGATGTCTAATGTAGCACCTCTGCACCAGCAATAAGACACCAGAGTAACAGGGAATCCAAAATATCGACAACACCGTGCAAAGAAAACATCAGTGTTTACTGCGAACTGAAAATATAGAAATGTTCACATGTGCATTTTCTCTGAGGCTCAATACACCCACTATAGCATGTGCCTTAATAGAATCCAGACCCTAGCAAATGTCACAGTATTACGAGGGAGCAGAGCATGTTTCTACACATACAGGCTACAGGACAGTGAGCGGGACAGGGGTTCTTAGCTGCCCGGGCAATGCAACTGACTGGCCTTATAAAGTCGGTGGATTTCTCGTTCTGTTACACAAATGTGTAGGTGTGTATATGTAGTGATTGCATGTTTGATAAAATGCCTGCCCACAGACGTTAAGCTGCTGGTGTATTTACCTGAGCGTATTCCACTGGGTAAAAGCAAGAGTGCTGATGCAGCATGGAGAGTAAGTGGTGAACAAACAAAGATATCGATAAAATACACACAATCAAAGGAAAAGTGGCTGGCTGGAAGGATGGGATGAGGAAGAGGGCAACAGAACAAGTTAAAATGTCAAGAGAAGTAAATGATTCATCCACCTCTGATGGTTCACGTTTCCTTTTAAGTGTGCATTTTATCACTGACGACTAAACAAAATTGCTCAAACGGCAACACTCGCCAAGACTTCACAGATTAGTGATTTACAAATTGTGTGTGTGTGTGTGTGTGTGTGGTCTGGTTTGTTTGAACTGCAGAGCAATCGGATAGTTTAGGGTAAGGGAAGTGAGCAAGGCCAGAATTATTGTGGTGGAGGTAAATTTACCAAACATTAGGACCACTTGCTCTTGGAAAGTTTATAATTCCAAACTAATTTCAACACCCAACCCTCCATTGTCCATGAAGAGGCAACCTAGTTTGTTGAGGTGCCCTTATGACAACTGAGAAATAGACTGTATGTGTATAAGTTACACTCCAGAAGATTGCGGGGTCGCCTATAGCGACACTTGTAATAGCCTTGGTGTTGGTGGGCACTCCAACTTCTAGAGATCCATTTTCCAGGAAACACAGTCATAGAAGATGCTGTGTCAACACCTTCCCCACCACCAAACAAAGTGTTTTACAAGCTTATCTTGTCATGCCTGCTTTTTAGACATAACAATTTTGCCACCACTACTTATGTATTATGCTGCCTTGCTATATGGTGCGTAGTATTTTACATCTTCATCAAAATCCTAGCAAACAGTATTAATATGAGCAACTACAATAGCAGTTATGACTTGGATACTCATGGATGTGTCACTGTCCTAAACACTCCAGTGACAGAAAATATCAAAAACCACATTAATTTCCACCCAAGTCTTGCAACTGCAAGACTGCAACTTTAAGAAGGCCTTCAAGTGTGTTGTAAAGTGAGTGTGTGAAGCCGTGCTACCAAACAAGCGTCATGGAGTAAGCCCATTCAGACCTTTGGCGCTAACAGCGAGAAAAATCACCCATCCATCCATTATCCAAACCACTTATCCTGCTCAGAGCCTATCCCAGCAGTCACTGGGCGGCAGGCAGGGAAACACCCCGGACAGGCTGTCAGTCTATCACAGGGCCCCCCCACACACAGGCACAGGCACACACACACACACACACACACACACACACACACACACACACACACACACACACACACACACACACACACACACACACACACACACACACACACACACACACATTCACACCTAGAGACAATTTGTCTTTGGACTGTGGGAAGAAACCCACGCAGACATGGGAAAACATGCAAACTCCACACAGAGGACGACCTGGGACGACCCCCAAGGTTGGCCTACCCTGGGGCTCGAACCCAGGATCTTCTTGCTGTGAGGGCGACCGTGCTAACCACTGCACCACCGTGCCACCCCCCAGAAAAATGAGTGTCAACCAAAATGAAAACCTTTACATTATCAAATATAAAATAAAATAACAACATCAAAATAAAACCCATTCCCTCAAGTTAATACAGTGTTCTTCACGTTCGCGGCCACTTTCCATGGCAAAGTAAGGTGGTGTGAGACGTTTCAGGCTCAGGGCTCCAGACTGCAACCAAATGGTCACACATGTGACCGTTTTTTGAGAGTGTGCGAGTTAAAATTTCACACGGTCGCATTCGTGCGAGTGACACAAATGTGGCAACACTGGCAAATTTGGCAACAATCCATTTAGCTGTTACTGCGCTCAAACAATGAAGTGGTCTGATTATTTTAAAAAGCAAAATGAGTAGAGAGTGGAGGCGGCTGGTGGGGAGGGAGAGCCAACGCGAGGTTCCGACTCAAGACGCCACTGATGATGAAAGCGCAGGCAGGGAGAGACCGACTGAGCCAGTGAAGAAGAAAACGTACTATTTTCAACCACAATGGTTAACGCAGTACCCGTGGTTGCGGTACAAGGGGAAAGCTATGCTGTGTGTATGTTGTAGGCAACTCTAAACTTGTTACCAGGTCAACACAGTTTAAGACTGAAACTTTGAATTTGCACAAACACAGTAGAAACACAAAACCTGCAGGGACCAATGCATGACCCGCAACACTGAGCCCCTTCCGACTACATTTCAGCGGTCAGATGAGAGTAATAGGTCAACAGGGGAGCATGAAATGGTTATCAAGTTCAACACCGCCTATAACATAGCAAAAGAGGAACTCCCGTTCACTTTAATACCATGCTGTAGAAAAACATGATAAAGAAAGAAAGGTGCGATCGAATCGTGTGCTGGTGCGACCAACCCAGAAAGCTGGTAGCAATAGCGCGACCAGTGGAAGGGTTAGTCAGGAGCGCTGAGGCTATTAATCTGATGTGTTAGCACGCAAAACAAAAAAAGGTTGAGAACCATAGCTGGCTTTTCTTTGGGTGATAAATTTAAGTGGTTGCACTCTCAACAGGGAGGGATTTGGATCAGGATAAGGAGCTAAAGATGCTAATTTAAGAAAAATGGTGCTGTTAGGACTCACTAGGAAGCCATATGAAAATATTACAAAAGCATAATTTGCATGTAATCTTGGGAGTCCAAACTTTTCCTTTAGATGGCAAGTAAAAAAGACACACACAGGTTGCCTCATACTGTAATATGCAGGGAAAGCTTTCACAGGCTTACAAGGTGAGGATGATGATGATGATGATGATGATGGTGATGGTGAAAATAAAGAGAAACAAAATAAACACAGAAGCACTCAAATAACTCATCAAGTTTAAATACACAGAGGGTATTATGTAGGTATTTTACTCTTGCAGGACAGTTCCAGTTTTTTCAGCATTATAAGGTTTGTGGTGTCATGATACGGTGGTTTATTGGAGGGTTACTCAGCAGAATTGGCTGCTCTACAGACCCACGGTCAGCATCGGTTTCTGATTTTCATTTTGAACACGTAGCAAGGTGTGTTGAGTGCTAACGGTGAAAAAGTACATCGGTACCTGACTGGACCCGATGTGAGCAATGGTACTTCATTAGAGGTTTTGTTTTTAAGAACCAACCAAAAGTCAACTTTTTTTTGCAGCGCTGCAACTCAATGTCGAAAACATAAATCTTTGTGACAAAAACACACAGATTATGTTCACCATTGATCTTACCAGAAAACAATACAACACATGACCCAAGACAGTCACGAGCTCCGTCCTGACCAACAACCATGCTGTTTTACTGGTCACACACAAAGACGTTCAAAGGCAAAATACGCTCTACAAGGGAAAATATTTCGTTCTCAGTTACTCTGTTTAAATGAACTGTCAATGGATCTTTGATGGGTAAAAAATAAAGAAAAAATTAAAAAAAAAATCCATCCAATTAAATTCATAATCATTATTTTTTAAGTAGGGTATCCTTTTTTATCTTTGTTTAGTAATTTTAGACCATTTTAGAATGGAAACATGATGACGCTGACAACATCAAAATATCTAAAAACTATACCTCTTAAGCCACAAAAAAGGCTAAGAGAACAAACACTGCTCCTCTCTAAGTCAAAGATCATAATTTTCAAGAAGTACTGGTGCTCTTTTTGGCAGTATTCAGAGTAAAAGATGAAAAATGTTACTACAGAGGCAGCTAATATGGCTGGCTGCTAAGTGGCTGACAGCTTCTCAACTCATGCAGAGAAGTGTGATGAGATGTGTGAAATTCTGCTAAACCCATATTGTCAATAGATCTAAATGAGCACATAAACATAAAGCTGTGGTTTGACTCTGGCAATGTACCACCTATGAAAGGTGAAAGACGTTTTGGCTAAGTGATGTGTAAAGACGACCAACTTCATTTTAAAATATCTATACATGTATATACAAATACTTATTACAGTGGCACAGCAATATCACAGACTAAAGTTTGTTTAAAAAGCACTATACATATTATAATCATCATTTTTGTTATTTAGATCATTCTATTTATAGTCCGTTATAATTGCTTTATCATCATTATTATTATCATTTACCTCTGTAGCTGGGCAATCTCCTGGCTGATGTCATCCAGTTCCTTGATGCCTGTAAATTCCCCTGAGCCCACTGAGCTGGAGCTATCCTGTGAGGAGGACACAGAGAAGTGAGGAGAACTATCATCAACATCAATATATAAACAGAGAGATAGAGAGAGAGCACAGAGAAACAAAAAGAGACGGAGAAAGAGACAGATCAAGTGAAGACAGTGATAGAAAGACAGATAAATAGAGTGAGAGTACCAGCACAGACACAAAAAGCAAGAGAAAGATGGAGAGAGACAGAGACAGAGAGAGAGAGAGAGAGAGAGAGAGAGAGAGAGAGAGAGAGAGAGAGAGAGAGAGAGAGAGAGAGACATAAGGAGAGAATGGTAAAGAAATGTTTAATCAACAATGTGATTGAGATGATGAAACCACACCAACCAAGCCAAGCTAGACTGATTCAATGGAAGGAGAGAAAGAGGAGGAAGACAGGATGTGAAGGGCAGAAAAGGAAACAGGCCACTGACTGATAAAAAGGAGCGCCACGGAGGATTGGATTTGTAGGTACAGATTGGGACAGTCACCAAGGTCTGGGGAGGGTCATCAACCAAAATCTTTACGAAGGGAGAGGTTCCAGGTTTCTAGAAGCCGTTAATGTTGAGTACTAACCAGGCGCCCTCTTGTGACGCTCGACAGTATTTCAGGCGGGTGTTTTTGTTTTGGAGGAACTGCTGCATTTGCTAGCATGGCGCGAAGCTAGTTCATCTAAATGACAATCATTTCACTAACAATGTGCTTTAAAACCGTTATATACTTTAACCAGGCAACTGTTCCATTAGTGGAGGAATGTCCTGATGCATGCTCAATAATCCAGGTAAGAAAATCAAAAAAGGCTGAATCACTTCATCTGGATACAACGTTTATTGACAGATACATGTTTCTGAAACTCATATCTGTCAATAAACACTGTATCCAGATGAACTGATTCAACTTTCTTTGATTGGTGGAAGAAGAATGTTTCCATGGAATTCTAAGAAACGGATCCAACTTTTTCATTCTTCATTCAATCACAATTGTGCTGCAAAAACTGCAAACGAACGGCTTAATTTAGTTCCTCAAAATTGGGGGAAAAAAACTCAGAGGGAGGCTCTTGGTTATGCATCTTTACAATTGGCTTCTGAAAATCTTGAAGCTACCCTTAACTGGTGAAGGATGAAGAGGTAAGCTGAGATACTGCGATCACAGGGCACTTAACTGCACTGTTCTGGAAAGGGGTATGAGTCAACTGTCTCACAAATGCTTTCCACTAATCTGCCTGCCTAGCCAGTCGCTGAAAGCATTTGTGGGTTAACTGGGGTTCACGTTACCTACCCACAGCTTGAACATTATAGCCTGTGAGAGTAGAGACAAGAGGCAATTGAGGGCGAAACATCAGCAGCGGAAAAGTTAGAGCAAGAGAAGAACAAGAGTGCGCAGTGAGTGTTTGGTAAAGTCAAGGGGCAAACCTGTGGAATCTCACCCCCACCTCACACAACCCCATAAACCTCAACGATGACCTTGAACAGTGAATTTAGAAATTTTTGCCACTTAAATGTTGTATGTGTCCTTTCCACCTCCACGACGGTTTCTATATTTTGCCAGTCAAGCTGCACTGTAAGGTAGAACCGTTGCCCGAATCGTTCGATGGGTAGATTAATCTAGTGTCTACTTGGCTTACAGGACTGAGTACTGAATCAAAATCGTAATATTGGCTGTCTGAATTTATATATTTAATTTACATAAAAAATGCTGCAGTTTTTTTTTTATTAGACAGAAATGAAAGAAATGGTGCCTAAATGTGTGGGCCTAAGCAAGGTGTAGAGGTGCTGGGCAAAGACACTGGTCAACAAATAGAGCAAAGATAAAAGAAATCTTCTATTTGATATTTTTCCACTGCCACTTTTCATAACGAATGTAACTGGTAGTGATGCGCGGGTCAGGGTGTTATAATACCCGCACCCACCCGACCTGTAATGAGAGCCAAGCCACACTGCCCGACCCGCTAAAATATGTGTTAATTAACCACCCGAACCCAACCCGACCTGCAAACCTCCAAATTTAGCCTCGGCTAGAGCAAAGTGAGCAGCATTGTACTATTTCATTTTTGGGCTGTTTGCACAGCACTGCCCAGCACTGATTGCAAGACATAGAAAGCCACTTTATTTTGTCACTGTACCTTACAACAAATTATATTCTTTACAATGGAATTTGTTCTCTGCATTGAACCCATCCTATTGTATAGGAGCAGTGGGCAGCTGCAGCAGCTGGGGACCAACTCCACTTCTTCATTCCATTGCCTTGGTCAGGGGCACAGAGAGGAGTATTAATATCTTTTTGATGGTGGGAGGAAACCGGAGCACCCGGAGGAAACCCACACAGACACGGGGAGAACATGCAAACTCCACACAGAAAGGACCTGGGACAGCCTGGGGTTCAAACCCAAAACGTTCTTCTGTGAGGCAACAGTGCTAAACACTGGGCCACCGTGCTACCTTACAAGCCTATTGCACATTAGCCTGATAGCGTCTGGTTCTAGCTACTTAATAAACAGACTAATTGTTCCAAATGGTGTTCTTTATTGTTGAACAGCAGTAAAACAAGTAATCTTTTATTAAAGACATGAACTCTGTCCTTCTCGCTCTCTCTCTCACAAACACAACACACACACACACACACACACAAAAGCCTTCTTTCTGACAAAAAAGAAGAGTTTTGGTGGTGTAAACAAAAGCTATGGATACCACTTAGGGAAAAAAACTCGAAGGTGACGCCTCAACACATGCATTGACCAAACCGCAATCGCAAATTGACGATAAAGCTGCTTGCGTGTGTGCGTGTGTGTGTGTTTGAGAGAGAGAGAGAGAGAGAGAGAGAGAGAGAGAGAGAGAGAGAGAGAGAGAAAGAGTGACAATGAGGGAAAGAGAAGGTGTTCTAGCAATGCACAGCCTAGCCTATTGCACGCAATGTTTCTGTAAGTTATTTATAACTTACTCGTAATGCTGCTTTGTCACTTTTTGACCTGCCCGCCGAACCCGTGATTTTTTTTCTAGTAAACTTAACCAAATCCGCCCAACCCGTGGGTTGTAGGTCGACCCGTGCATCACCAGTAACTGGTGATATTTTTCCAGTTTAGAGAAAAGCAGATTTTGTAGAAATGCTGTATAAATATGGTTTAAAGTCAAACGTTTCAGAAAAAGCTATTACAAAATTCTTTACATGTAGACAATTAAATTATCACCCTAATCTAGCGTCAAATCCTCTCAGTAAATCTAAAATATGGTGGAGGGAGGAGCGTCTATTCATTTCAATTTGGCCTGTTATCAACTCTATCATGTGAGAAAGTGCTTTTTCTGGGTTAAAAACAGAAACAGAATGGGCTCATCCCTGATAGCTCCAGCATATCCTGCTTCTATCAACAGTCAGGCTCACAAACTTCCTGCTTGACAGGCATGTATTGCACAATATGTTAGAGCGACCACTCAACATACACATAGTCTATCTATGAGGATAGCTGCCTACAAGGGTAGCTACTGCACAGAGGGATATAATCGGAGGTATAAGTACGCTTATGCTGTGTAACACACTAAAGCCTTTTTACTCTGTGTTATTTTATTCTTTGATTAGTTGTCTGGTACAAAAAGAGAAATCTAGAAATCTGCTGCTCATGCAGGGATAGAGTGCAACAGCTGACCAGTATGAACACTGGCCACCAATATGCTCCATCCTTGGAACTAGACATTTGTGCGTTGACTGGTGCTGGCTGATAAGCAGCAACAGAAGTTGTCAACCGCTCAGCTATGACAGTTACTGATTGTGATTACGGCTATGATTGTGTTTTGCAACACAAAGTTGCTCTCGGTTCACTCCACAAAAGCACATATGTTGCACTATTACAAATGAGAAGGGGTGCATGATGGGTGAAAACTGGGTCTGATTTAGTCCCTATTCAGCTGTGCTTCTGAGGGGGAGGGAAATATTCTATAGTACAGTGTTAAATTACACCTTGACCTTTTGTAAATATTGCTCAGACCGAGCAGGTGCCTCATATTAATATCCCACCCTCCCACTTCTCCATATAAACACATATTAGGAAAACCATGTCTTCATGGACGAGCTCTAAGTGTGAGTGGACAGCACCATGCTAAGAGCTGGACGGCAGAGAAAGAGGGAGGGCGAGAGAAAGAGAGAGAGAAGAAGGTGAAGAGAAAGGCAGTGATATTGACTCACCCGTCTCATCTCAGACAGGGCAGCCATCTCCGATCCCACCGGGGTCATGTACCCAGACATACTCTGCAGACATCCACACAAAGATTGTCAACTACTGCTCCAGTCTATTATAAACCAAGCCACATAATAAAAATGCAATTTCTAGTAAACAAATATGCCGTCCGTATGCACAAGCTTGCATTGTGTGTGATCGTATGTGAATGTCTGCATGACCTACTGGCACAGGTGTACCCCTTTCAGAAGGAGGGATCATGTCAGCAGAAAGTGCTTGTGGGGGGTCGATGCCCTTGCTGACTTTCTGCTGGATGAAGTGCATGGCCAGGGCAAACTGCTCTCGTGTCAGCTTCCCTATCTGTCTGGTGTCTGCCAGGGCCCTGATGGAGGAGCAGAAGGGGTTGAGATGAGTTAAGTAGATGGCTTCAGTCAACTAATGACTAACTACAGGCAACATGCAGTATATAAAGACAGTCATATGAAGGCAAGGTCTCAATAGGGGGCTCCATATTGCGGTTGCTGGCTGGCCATAAAGAACAATGTAGTGCCAATAACATTGACAACTCAGGATCATATCTGTTCATAATGGAAAAGAATAGCCAATAAATATGTCACAGTAGCTGACATTTTATCATTGCAGTCTTTTGAGCCATGTTACGGCACTAGGGCTGTAACATGGTAGGCGTCTCACTCCATACCATATATGGGCCAGAATGTTCTGAGGGAGCCCTGAGTGCATGAAGATCTCCTTGACTTCCTGTCCACTCACAAAGCCATCCAGATCAGCATCAGTCTTTAGGAAAATGTCATCATAACGACCACGGTCTGACAAGGGTACCACCCAATTCACAGAATGCTAACAAAGAGAATGAGCATGAAAGATAGAGGTTGATGGAGAAAGAGAGTGAGACCAATTGTTTTGAGAATGTATCGCAGAACTCTTAAGTGACCTAAAAGCAACACATCATAAAAATAAAAAAAATCATTAAACATGTGCATTTACCTGGCCAGACTTGAGTGTGTGTTTTGGAGACAGACTTCCTGTGCTGTTGAGCGAGTTCATACTACCATGGGATGGCGTGGAGCGCAGGGAATCTTTGGGCGGTGGAGGGCTGGCAGGCAGACCCGGCACCGTGCCCGACACAGAACCAAGACTTTTCTTCCTCTTGGATGGAGGGATGAGGGAAGAGGGGAGGAGTGCAGGCACCGGCTCCTTCTCCAGAGCCCGGTAGACCAGGTGCATGGCCTTGGGAAGAATTGTCAGATTCAACAACCATTTAATTAACGCTTAAAATTAAGATTTTGTTATTTTACAATCTGTCTCACAATGCTAAAATAACAATTCAAGGATCAATGAATGCATGAACCAAACAACAAATAAAAAACAGGTTTCTTGGTAAATGGCTTTTATCCTACTGCCGATAATAACATAAAATCCATTATTCCCCACAAGACTTCCTTTTCTCATGATTTATGTTAATTTAGCGATGGTGAAAACAGTTGATGCAACATCTTATTAACTGTCCACAACATCCTGGGTATTCAGTGTTTCCCTACACATAGACTTTACTTGGGCAGGCCGCCCAGGTATATTAACGGCCGCCAAAGTATATTTAGCGACCCATTTTAGCATTTTCTACGTTTATTGTTTTATCCCGTCTGAAATAACGACGCCATCTGCAATCGTTCCGCTATCGCAAGAAGGGTCTACTGAGAATCTGGAGAAAGACAGTTATCTGGTATTACGTTATAAGATGTGGACACGGTGGATATTTTACAAACACATCAGGTAAAGCAACTCCTTTTCTCCTTATTAGTAATTGTTCTCTGAATTTGGCAGTAGCTTCAAATTCTACGAAAGAAAGCGGCAACTACGCTGCGTTGGTAGCTACAAGACTCACGGGTGTGTTCAGCACAGGTAACCTGACCATTGTGCAGCATGCAGCAACCTTGTCCTGGCTAAGTACAAGAAAGACTATAATTTGTTTTCTCTTCGGGCTATGGCAGTTAGAAAGACACAGACTGGCACATCCAGGTAGCATGGCGGTCTATTCCGTTGCCTACCAACACGGGGATCGCTGGTTTGAATCCCCATGTTACCACCAGCTTGGTCGGGCGTCCCTACAGACACATTTGGCCATGTCTGCGGGGGTTGGGTATGTGTCCCGGTCGCTGTACTAGCGCCTCCTCTGGTCGGTCAGGCAGCCTGTTCAGGGGGGAGGGGGAACTGGGGGGGAATAGCGTGATCCTCCCATGCGCTATGTCCCCCCGGTGAAACTCCTCACTGTCAGGTGAAAAGAAGCAGCTGGCGACTCCACGTGTATCGGAGGAGGCATGTGGCAGTCTGCAGCCCTCCCCAGCTCGGCAGAGGGGGTGGAGCAGCGACCGGGACAGCTCGGAAGAGTGGGGTAATTGGCCAAGTACAATTGGGGGGAAGGGGGGGCACACAGACTAACTTTAGTTAAGGTCAGACTGCTAATTTTTCATGCATTTACTCATCAGGGCAAGTGAATTTTATGTTTCTTTCAGCACTACATATAATTTAAGCCAAGTGTCTGTTTTTCCAAAACATATCTGAGAAACAGACTGAAAGGGGAGCACCTGGCTGCATGTCTGCAAATATCGATAAATGGACCAGCACCAGCAGGTCTCCCATATGCACAGGCATTGGAGTTCTATACCTACAAAGATTAAGTGCTCTGAAAAACAGTGCCATCTTTGTTTACTTTGTCTTACTATTCCTATGTGGGTACATGGCAGGGGAGGGTTTTGATCTGTGAAATACATTATGTGAAATTAATAGAAATATTCAATAAATCAAAATATTGTGTTAAAGGTCACGCGTATTTGGTTTTTGTCACATGCAGTAGACCATTATTGTGCCGGCGGGTAATGCCGGCCCTTTGCGTCAGCTACCACCACAAGTATATTTCAGACCTGTGGGAAACACTGGTATTGTTGCTATACTGCAATGCTATAACAGTACGGTAGGTAGCTAAGTGACTGAATCAGAATCAGAATCAACTTTATTGGCCAAGTGTGCCTATGCACACGAGGAATTTGACTCCGGTACACAGCAGCTTCTAGCACTTGCAAACATCACTCACACAAAAAAAAGAACACACACAACAAACATAAAAGAAGAAAAAAAAAAGAAATAAATGGAACAACAACAGGACATCGGAGGCAAGCAGGTATGCACAACAGGTATGTCGCTGCTATAGAGTTTTGTTATGTTGAGTAATCAACAACCCATGCCCATATATTATACCATATTGTTTATATACTATATTTCCCACATACTATACCATATACCATACCATGACTCCACAACCCATCATGCCCAAAATACAATGCTATATACTACCTCTATATTACACTATATTATCTTATGTACCAGAAGTATAACAGCAATAATTGTAACCAGTATACAGCAGTTGAATATGTATTTACAATTGTACACTGGTATTGCACAAACATTTGTATTGCACATCTGGTTTAAAGAAGTAGTGCACATCGTGGATATGTAGGTGAGACATGTTGACCAGAAGGGGCTGTTTACAAAAAGTCATATTTACATAATATCCATGATGTTAAGTGTTCATGAGAGAGATGGACTGTGGGAAAAAATTGTTCCTGTGTCTGGTGGTTTTGGCGCACATCGCTCTGTAGGCACTTGCCAGAGGGCAGGAGTTCAAACAGATCGTGACCTGGATGTGAGGGGTCTGTGCTGATTCTGCCCACCCGTTTCCAGGCTCTGGAGGTGTACAAGTCCGGCAGGGTGGGCAGGGGAGCGCCAATGATTTTTTTTCTGCTGTCCTTACTGTTTGCTGCAGTCTGTTCCTATCCTATTTTGTTGCTGCTCCAAACCAGACCATGATGGATGTGCACAGGATAGATTCAATGACTGCGGTGTGGAACTGGCTCAATAGCTCCTGTGGCATACCAAATTTCCTCGATTGCGGCAGAAAGAATATCCTCTGCTGAGCCCTTTTGAGAATGGAGTTGATGTTGGTCTCCCATTTTGGGTCTTTGGAAATAGTAGTTCCCAGAAACTTGAAGGTCTCCACGGTTGACACAGAGCTGTTTGATATTGTGAGAGGGAGTGGTGCTGAGGGGTGTCTCCTAAAGTCCACTGTCATCTCCTCAGTCTTGAGCCTGTTCATCTCCAATTTGTTCTGACTACATCAGAGCGCGAGCCACTCAACCTCCCACTGATATGCAGACTTGTCGCCGTCCTGGATGAGTCCAATGACCATAGCCAAGTGTCATCTGGAAACTTCGGTAGTTTAACAGCTGGGTCCTTGGAGGTGCAGTCGTTGGTGTAGAGGAAGAAGAGCAGTGGGAGGACACATCCCTGGAGGGCACCAGTGCTAACTGTCCATACACCAGAAGTGACTTTCCCCAGCCTCACCTGCCGTTTCTTGCCATTTCCTGGAAAAGTCGGCTCACATCCTCTACATGTATCTCAAGTGCAGCCTTAGTATGAGGGTGAATTTCTGGCCTGCTTGTATAGGGCTCTATCCCCACTGTTATAGGCATCCTACTTGGCCAGCTGAAGTTGTCTTAGTTTGGCTGTGTACCGTGGCTTGTTAATGTTGTATGTGCAGAAGGTCTTGGTAGGTACACACGTCTTCACAAAAGCTGATGTAAGATATCACAGTGTCAATTAGTTCATCCAGGTTGCCAGTTGCAGCTTCAAATACACTCCAGTTGGTACAGTCAAAACAGTCCTGCAGTTCCTGTTTTGCTTTGCTGGTCCATTTCTTCACTGTTTTAACCACAGGCTTTGCAGATTTTAGTTTCTGCCTGTAGGTTGGAATAAGATGAATCAAGCAGTGATCAGAGTGCCCAAAGCTGCCCTGCGGGCTCCCTGCCAGGCTAACTGTGAAGCGGGGTGGTGTAGTCCTCAACAATCTCCGCCTTCTGGCATGGGAATCATTGTCAGATACGCTACCTGGTCAAAGTGGCTCTGTTCAACATGAGCTCTGTTCAACGTCCAATAAGACTCTTACTTTCAATTACTTTTTCACTGCCCATGGACTGGATTTCCTACTAGTGAAAGAAACCTGGTTGAACACTGGTGAGCTTGCTCCACTTGTTGAACTCTGTCCTGATGACTAACTTTTTTAGCATGCCTACACCCTCCAAGCAAGGATCTAGCTGTTGTACTAGACCCCCACCTAATTGCCACCAACTGAAGTCTAATTATTTCCCCAGCTTTGAGGTGCAATTAATTAAGGTGGACCTGGTCAATCCTCTCTTAACTGCTCTTGTGTATCATCCACCAAAAATACATAAAGACCATCATGAAACCTACAACCTGCCCTCGTGACATTGTCCCTACTGCCCTCCTGAAGGATGTCTTTGACATAGCCGGGCCCAGCTTCCTCTCCATTATCAACAGCTCCCTGGCCACTGGTACCATTCCAACCTGATTAAAGCATGCAGTGGTCCAACCCCTCCTGACAAAACCCAACTTAGACCCTACCTTACTTAGTAACTACAGACCTATTTATAAACTTCCATTCCTGTCAAAGGTTCATGAAAAAGTTATTCTCAAGTCAACTGCTGCCCTACCTACACCAAAACAACATCTTGGAAAGATTTCAGTCAGGTTTTAAGGCTTATCATAACACAGAGTCTACCTTTGCTGAAAGTGTACAATGACTTGCTGTTCTCTACCGACTCTGGTGACTGTGCCATTCTAATTCTTCTAGACCTCAGCGCAGTGTTCAATAATGTGAATCAAGACATTTTACTAGACCATCTCCAATACAAGGTTGGTGTTGATGGCTCTGCCTTAAAATAGTTCACATTTTACCTCAAAAATAGAAGCTTCCCCATTAACACAGGCTAGTCTCTCCTGCAGGATCCCACAAGGTTCTATCCTAGGTCCCATTCTTTTCTCTATACACATGAGTCTCTCAGTCAAATCATTCAAAAATAAGACATTTCCTTCCACTGGTATGCTGATGACACTCAGCTTTATCTCCCCCTAAAACCAAACGATCAGTCCAATCTAGTCAGCCTCTTGAACTGCCTTGAGGACATTAAGTGCTGGATAGCAAAAAACTTCCTAAAGCTGAATGAAGGCAAATCTGAAGTTGTCCTATTTGGCCACCCTGACTCCTTTAAAGTGTTTACCAACAGTCTTGGCAACCTGTCCACTATTGTCAAACCTCATTTATAAAAAACCTCGGTTTCCGCCTTCAAGTTTGACAAGCAAGTTAATGCAGGAGTGAAAGCCAGTTTTTTCCAGCTTTGTACTATTGCCAAAATCAAGCCGGTTCTCTCAAAGATTTCGAGGAAGTCATCCCCATTTTGACATCCTCTCGCTTGGACTACTGCAAATCCATGTATATCGGGATTGGTCAGTTGTCCCTGTCCAGCCTGCAACTGGTCCAGAACATCGCAGCCAGGCTCGTGACAGGTACCTGGAAGAGAGACGATATTACTCCTATACTGGCCTCCCTCCACTGGCTGCCTGTGTGATTCAGAATTGATTTTAAGGTTCTCCTGTTTGTTTGTAAAGCCCTAAATGGGCTGTCCCCCTCCGATATTGCAGACCTTTGTAACCCTCTATTCCACCTCCAGGTCCCTCAGGTAGGTGACTTAAGACTCCTGGCTGTCACACGGTCTAAGCTTAAACTCTGGGGTGACCACGCCTTTGCGGTTGCACCCCCTAGACTGTGGAACAGTATTCCCCTCCCTATAAGATCTGCCCCCTCCATCAACTCTTTTAAGTCCCAGCTCAAAACTTACTTTTATTCGCTAGTGTTTGAATCCTCCTGATGTGGCTGATTTCTGGTTTGTGCCGATGTCCATGTGTTGTTTATCTGTGCTTATGAGCTATGTGCCTTGTTGTCTATGTCTGTGTTTTGGGTACTTGTGTTTTAGCTACCTGCTCTGGCCTGTACTGCACTTTGGTCAACATGGGTTGTTTTTGAATGTGCTCTATAAATAAATTTGACTTGACTTGAAAGCTGCCTGGGGGACAGAGCAATATGCATCTTTACAAATTGTGTAGCAGTGGTCCAGTGTGTTATTTTCCCTGGTGGGACAATTAATACACTGTCTGCATTTTGGTGGTTCATGTTTTCATTTTGCTCTGTTAAATTTGCCAAGGATTATGAAAAGTGAGTCCGTATGTTTTTGTTCCAAGCCTGTAATCTGGTCAGCCAGGGTTTGGAGTGCGCTATTCACATTGGCCTGGGGTGGGAAGTAAACACTGACCAAGATGAAGGATGAAAACTTTTGCGGTGAACAAAATGGCTTACAGTTTATGAACAATGACTCCAAGTTCAGGCTGCAGTATTTACTCAACCCTATGACATCTGCACACAAACCTTCCTTTATGTAGAAGCAACTTCCTCTGCCCTTCACTTTCCCCGATAGCACTGTAACGCAATCCACTAGGTGTAGGCAGAAGCCCGGCAAATGTAATTCACTGCTGGGGGTGGATTCGCTGAGCCAGGTTTCAGTGAAACAAAGGGCAGTAAAACGTGCAAAGTCTTTGTTGGTCCTGTTGAAGAGAAGCAGCTCGTCCATTTTGTTGGGCATGGAGCGGAGATTCGCCAGGTGAATTTCTGGGCGTGCAGATCTTAATCCCCACTGTCGGAGTCTCACCAGCACACCGGACTGCTTCCCCCATCTACGTCGCCTCCATGTCCCACAGAGAGCTGCCATTCCTCAAACTAAGATGTCCAAAAAACTTTCCGGGTTTGTGAAAACTGATGAAAAACTCTCCGGAGTTGACTGCCTAATGTTAAGCAGTTCTCTAGTCAAAGTAATCGGGTTTGAATAACCAGACACACAGAGAATAAACAAAAGCAAAAAAAGGACTAGAGTGCTGTACTGAGGCTGCCATCCCCAGCGCCATCTTGAATACCATAACTTCACTGACAGTGAAGTTACCCACACACATCTGCTCAATACGATTATGCTGGGAGGCAGGGCTTATGTAAGCTTCCACAGTGTTGGCTGGGTTATTGTGAGACTGATGGGTAAAAACTGCATAACATTTAATGACATGAAGCTCACCACTGCAAACTCATCTTTGTCCAGATGGCCATCTTTATCTATGTCACTGAGGTCCCAAACCTACAGGTGGGAAACAAACTCAATGTTAACAACAACGAACAATTAACACCTCACTTTGTTGTGAAACACTTGATTTGATCAGCTGTACCGGCAAACTTTATTAAGAAAAAACGTCCCAAGCACAGTGATATTTTTGCTGGTTTGTTTTACCAACATATGGTTCCACACACTTCCATAAGAACAATTGCATACAAGGAAAAAGAAAAAAAACATGGAACAAATAAACATGTGCTAAGCATTTTAAACCATTCAAAACAACCCTACCTTCCCAAGGACCTCTAGAGGTAGTTTGGAGTTGATTAGCACTGGCTTGACCTTATCCCCTGACAGCAGTCCGTTGAGTGGGGCGAGGCTTTCAAATATGCCATCGAATTTACTTTTCTCCTCAGGCTACGAAAGAATACACACTTAAGTAATCTTAAAGCCCTATGCTTCAATTTTAGCAATGGTTACCAGTTAATTCACTGCACTGGAGTCCTTTTTCACATACAGAATAATATCTTCAGATTCTGAAACCATGACTGATTGCTTTTAACTAAGAATTTTACAGAAATATTAAGAATGCAATGAACTTTATTAGAAATGTAATTTCAAAAAACATTTGCTTGAAAAAAATAAATAATTCTGAGTTTGTGAAAGTTAGAAAAGAACCCAATGAAAATTGTGGTATGCCCTTTTACCAATGATTTTGGTTATCAATTGTTGAACCACTCATAGATTTTATATATTCTAATCCTGTGGTCTGGATCAGTCTAATCAATATTTGTGAAAGTGAGCAAGTTTCTCTCAAAGCCAGAGAACCAATTCATACTTGTTATTTTGGCAAATCGATTTCAACCATCCAAGTGCAAAGAAATAAAAAGATCTCTTATCCATAGCTCTGTTCCCATTCGACAACTCCAATGACAGTTATGCTCTTATTTATATGCATGTGAGATTGAGTGAGCGTGTGATTCGCGCTCACCCTAACAGCCCAGTGTGGCTCGCTGGAGGCAGAAGCTGTGCTGCTGAGAGATGGGCTGCTGGTATCCTTCTAAAAACAAACCAACAAACAGAGCTGTGAGATTATTTGGATGTCTTGAACTCAATGAACTGAGGACAGCTTCTCTCTCATATTTACACACTGAGCTTTTGACACAAGGACTCAGTGCCAGGGATAAGGAAACGTGACTTATACATCAATGATGAAAAAGGCTGCAAGATGGCTTTTTTCGACATAGATGCTTATGTTTACTGTGAAGAGTATTTTGATTTACAACAGTAAGTTGAAAAGAATTGACCATGTATGTGTAAAACTCTTTCATGAATCTGTGACTATACATTGACCAAAAAATTGTGGATCAGAATTTTAATGTGTACTCACAAACTTGGGAGGAGGGACTGTGAGGTTGAAACTGGCAAGACTGACTTCCTGTCCACTCTGAGCGCAAGCCACCAGCCGCAGAGCTACGTAAAACCCCTGGGAAACAGAAACAGAACCAGAATCAACAAACCTCCCCCATATCAATTTCTCTTTGACTGTCTGTCCTTCTGTCTCATTGACTCACTCAAACACTAACTTTACTTAAGGGACTGAATGGGCCATTGTAACATTATTAGAAAAACACGTAAAACTCAAATTCCATGTAAAACACTGCTTCTTCTTAGGTTGGGTGCCATTTTGTTCTCTAAATCACATAAACTTGCATTCTTGAAAATTAGTCATCTTCCCTAAATGGCTTTGACATTCAAAATATTATCAAAAGACACAGTGAACTGATCTGTACCTGTTTGTCTAGATACCCTTTGCCATCAGGGTCTGCCAAATCCCAGATCTGAAACACAAGGCACAAAAACAGTCAAAATTGCTGTTTGATGATGACTGCAATGTTGGGCTGGAGGGTTTGTGTGGTGTCAGGGAACCCCCCCTTCCTCATTGCCTGAGAAATCCTGGTTTACATCCTCTCTATAAGCAAAAGTTAAACCTTCTGTAGCGCCCTCCTAATGATCCACATGGACCCTAAGGGATGCTGCACTGCAGCTGACCTTGTGCACTGACCTCCCTATGCAGATACAAGCCATAAAACTGAATTTTCTTACAGAAAACAACACAGTATCAAATTATAATACCAATGACCCTTGACTATAATGGTCTTGTAGCAACAGTCAACGCATTAAAAAAACAAATAAATAAAAAAGAAATTCCAAAATAATGGTGTCCAAGACTATCCTTTGCCTATGAAACTGTTATACAGGAATCAATGATTCTTCTGAGCAACATCAAGTAATACACAGGATCTGATGTTAAATCCCTTGTGCTGAACATTCGGGGGCTACACACAGATGCTCAGTTCACCCAAACAACCTCACCCTTTTGTCCCTTCATTCAACATCAGTCTGAAATCTCTCATAGGCCTAACATGTGCTTAAGTTACAAGCTTCTGAGAAGGCATCTTAAAAGCACCTGCAACGGTCTTAAATTGGTTTTCAAAGCATCCCTGACATATAAGAATTCAATGTGATTTTTTTTCTTCACAAAAATCATTAAAAAACATTTTTAATACCTCCCAACATTAGTGTTAATTCACTGACTGAAAGCATCACCTGGCTGGCAGTATCAGTCTCGCAAACACCCCTGCCCCACCTCCCTGTGTCTAAAGTGAAAGCCAAATTTATGAGACATGGCACACACAGCATGCATCCAATGTGTCTCGACCCACATTTCCTTTCCTCTGCATGCCGGTTCACCCTGGTGACAGCCTCCCCAAGTACTACCTAACCTTAACCCCAATTTTAACCACCACCTTACCTTAACCCCAAACTTAACCACTGTAACTATAGTTTCCATTGCTAGCAAGATAAAATCGACTCTGGCGGATGCACTGCTAGACCTTTTCAGAAGTGTTATATGTACGCCGTTAGCTGAGAATAGGATCGGTAGTCCTCGCCAATTAACAACACCACCAGAACAGTGAAAAGTCTTGCTCTGGTTTCTGCGACTCGCCCCTGGTACTCTGCTCTCACAACCACCAGTGCAGTTCTCCTTTAATCTGCCCAGCACCTTGTTTAGGTGAGGGAGGGATTAAGCAGAGATGGAATGTTACTGGTCTGCAGGTGTTAATGTCAAGATATGACGGAAATAAGAACATCTTTGAGATGTTTTGATATGCCGAATTAAAAGTGCAGATCTAAATCCACTGCAACATGAACAGTCAAGTCATGTTTAATTCATCATGTTGAATTAAATTATTGCAGAAATACAATGTAGAAGACATTGAAATCAAGATGTCTGCAGGTGTTCTTTAAAAACCTCAAACGAAAACATTCCATAAAATCACACTAATAACACAAATGTGTACTGTCCTTTACATTAATATAACAGAGGCCTCAACCAAACCAAGACTGCATGCAGTCATCATTTCCCGACAGAGGGTTATAATAGACAGTAAGCCCTCCACTTTCCATCAAATTCCTCTGGGAGCTACATCATCCTGTATGTATGTATGTACTATGTGTGTGTGTGTGTGTGTGTGTGTGTGTGTGTGTGTGTAGCTTGGAAAGAATTGTGAGTAAGTGGCTCCTATTGATGCCTTAGCTAATGGCACTATGCCACTTTAACCATTTCCTGTTGGTCAACAATTATTGTTTTACAGTGTTTTTATCAGCTCACGGACAGAAAGACAAGACTCTTTGGGCTGTCGTCGTCTTCACCAAATCAGCTGGTTCTCTCTCTTTGTTGGAGACTTTCTTAGTTTGTTTGTTTTTTAATGGCATCTTCTTGTTTCTACTAACAACAACGAACAACTTGTGTTGTTACCGCTACCTCACAAAAACAAAGAAATGTGATTTAAAAGATGTCCACGAGGATGGCAGAATGCATTTTAGAATGCAGGTAATGTGTTGGGTTTCATCACATATGAGCAGATAATGCTTTCCATTACAATCAGTTTCTGGAAAAACTGTAGTACATTTTCTTTGTAATCTAAAAAAAACAAACTTGGATATCAAGAAAATAAATAGCCAAAATGGAAAAAAATATATATTTTCAAATGCATCAACAGCAAATAGAGCAAATTATGTTTGAGCTGCCTTAGCTAATAATATGACAGGGAAACAAAGAGGCAAGATAAGTGGCTTGATTTGGTCCACTTTGGGAATCCATTTGCAACTGTATGTAGCACACCAACATGCTATTTGTGCTCAGGCCAACCTCTCTGAGTGTATCTGTGGGGTACTATTTCTCTGGTGACTTTCAGTAAGTTGTACTTACATTAGGTAAAACTCTATCAAGTACCCACCTTTCCCAAGGTTATATCAGGAAGTCCAGATTTTTTTAAGAACAAGGCAGCCTCTGTTGGTCCTACTCTTCCTGTATTTCCAGGGTCCACCTAGGGAAACACACATACATCATACATCAAAGCTTTAAATAATGGCATCTTTATGTCTTTAGTTTTTACTTCATATAATGTTTTCAAGGATAGTGGAAAATATGAAGAACTTCATTACTAGATTATTGCTATGTAGTGTATTACATAGTCATGGTTTCGTCTAAAGTTTATTAACAATATACTCTGAGATATAATCTTACCTGTCTGTAAAAGTTCTCATAAACAGGGTTCCCACTTGACAGCTATGAGAAAGAAAGGAATTTATGAGGCTATACAACTCATGAGTTCTTCAGCAAAAATGTTTGGGGAGTATTATTGAAAAACTGTGAAAAAAAAAAATAATAAAAAACTCCTAGTGTGTTCAAAATTTCTCCAGAAAAAAACCTGCTGGCTGTAATAAACTGATTTATTGACCACACTCAAATAAACTAGCTATAATTTCAATCAGGCTTTGTTCTGTATATTGAATTTGGACTGATTCCACTCTCATCCCTGCTTCTCTTTTTAACAACTGTGTTTTAAACAGGATAAGCAGTGTGCTTAATTTCAATAGAAAAGAGACCAAACCAAACCAAGGGAAAAGCAATTATAAAGCCAAGTTGAGGAGGATCTTGTTACTTCACTGCTTATCTTATGTAGCCAGACTCTCGGTTTTGACAAGCTGACAGAGGGTCTGGAGATAATCTTCAAAAAAAAAAAAAAAAAAACTGGGATAATGTGACTTCAGAAATCCTGAGGCAACCGTTCGATTGGCTGAGTTTGAAAACACCCGCCTGCGGAAAGGGCACATCTAATAAGCTTTCGTCTACAGGTAGAAACAAGTTTCATTCTGGGTCTTACGCTAGTAATAATAATAATAGAGGATTGTGTTTTTGGTCTTCTTTTTTTCTTGTTAAAAATGACAAAATTCACTGCAAATGCAGCAAACATCAAATGATTTGTTTTTTTGGTTGTCCTCTGAAATGACAGAACTGACACTCATCGTTACCAGCTGAAAATTATTTTCTTTTCCGAGAACCATAGTTCTAGTCATGTCTATACATCCGTGAAAATGGTCAAAACAATGGGCGTTGAATGAACTTTTAAACAATATTTACAGAGTTGGCTTCCACACCGGTGAAATATTGTATTCAAACAGAAACATTAGAGCAGTGTTTCTCAACCCAGTCCTCAAGGAACCCCTATCCTGCAGATTTTCATTGTAACCCTGCATAGTTAGTAGCCCTGCTTGTACTTACTCGACCAATCATCTCGCAGCACTTAATTATGCAAGGTGTGCAACATCTGACAAAATTCATTGCTGATTGGTTGAATAACTACAAACAGGTACCTATGCAGGGTTGCAAAGAAAATATGCAGGATAGGGCTTCCTTGAGGACTGGGTTGAGAAACACTGCATTAGAGTATGTCACTTTTTTTAAGAAACAGCTAGATTTTGAGCTGTCTACCACTGACACCAACAGAGAAGGAGAGCTCCTTAGGACATCGGCTGCAAGGCATGGACAACCAGCTGAGGAGGTCGGGCTGGAAGCTCACAACAGCATCATTCATCAAGGGTTGGGTTAGGTAAGGTTAGCCCGCAGCCGGTGTCATGCCAAAACAAGTCATCGTCCGCCAAAAACTGATTGCCGTCCGCGGGAGCGCGCACAGCCTGATAAAGCTCCACCAGTTTATATATTTGAACATGGTCAATATATTCACTTCACTATCCATTAACAAGGGCTTTTCTTTAAAATGTAGATCAAGTTATCTTGCGGAAGAAAACCTCTCAGTCACAAGGTAGGAGCTGTAATCACTTTTTGGCAAGTGCAAAGGTGCATTTTATGGGCTGCACTGCCCCTTTACAGACATTTCAGCCGGTAAAGGGGACCGGGTGGGCTACGATCTTTAAGATATAACCCCGTCCAGGAAATCAAGTTATTCTGAGGCAGAAACGACTGTCCAGTCACAACGTGGGAGCTGCAATCACTTTCTGTCAATTGGAAACCGCGGACGGCAGTCCGTTTTTTTGGCGGACGATCACTTTTTGCCACGACACCTGTCGCCGGCCATCTAGCCACGTTAGCCTCATTAGCGTCTAAGCTAGCTCTATCTGCGCCCCGTACTGCGCTGCCTCTCAGCTAGACTGAGCCAGCCGCCGTTAGCCGAATTACCGTATAAACCCGCAACGTTATCCCGGCTCCTCATGCTCTGCTTAAAAATAGCTAGGCCCCAGTAGATGAAACTTGACGCTAAATTGCAAAGTGCGCATCTCCCTGAGCACCGCAAAAGGGGAATTGTTTTAACGACATTTTGCGTGAGTAGGGCAATTGACCCACCTAACGCTGTGTTTTATCTGGGGCCAACTTAGCTAACAGTAGCTAAAGCCGAGGAGCCGCCCACCATAGCTTTAGCGCGTTAGCCGGCTCCTTAGCTTTAACGCGTTAGCCGGCTCCTTGGCTTTAGCGCGTTAGCCGGCTCCTTAGCTTTAGCGCGTTAGCCGGCTCCTTAGCTTTAGCGCGTTAAACTAAAGAGCCCCGCTATCTAACGGTAATGTAACGGGGCCTCGTCCCACCAGCTGACTTGTCTCCCCTCCGGCTAGACTCCAAACCCCGAACCCGCTCCTTGTTCCGGACACCACTGGCAAATTAGCGCCCCCGATTACATTTCACGAACGGTGCCGTGACTTCAACTTCCTAAAACCCCGAAGAGTGTCTTAGTTCAGAACGCTTGCATCTTTTACCTGGGTGAGAGATGTGAGGGCTGCCATCTTCCCTGTTGCTGCGGGAACGCGCGCACACACCCTCTCTCGCTGTCGCCCCCCCCCCCCCTCTCTGTCTGTCTGTCGCTCTCTCGCTGTATCTCTTACCCCCCCCCCCCTGCTGGGGATAGCCATGAATAACGTCCCATCCTGGCTCACCTCCACAACGTGGGATCCAAAGTACGCGACACTTGTCCATTAGAGATGGGAATCGGATTTCATATCGCAATGCTGTTTTTATCGCCGATTGGACGCAGTGGGATTTCTCAATCGTCTCAATATTATTGTAACCTACTAATAAGACACGTTAGCCCCCCAGCTAACGGGTCTGACCCTTTAGCCGAGCGGTCAGTGACGTCACCTTGTGGTGCAGCACACGCCGTATCGAATCCCGCACCGGGCAAGAAAATAACCGGCTACATTATCAATGCTGCCGTTCAGCGTTACAACTTTTAAGCCTCCGTGAACTGCCAAAACTGCAACAATCCAAAGAAAATGTAAATTGTGTTTCGATATTGCAATTCCAGAGAACTGCGGCAAAGTTGAAATTGTCAAGGCTTATCAACATGCTGTTCTACACTGATTTTTCGCCCACCTCTGCCACCCATTTTTTTTTTTATACCTGTTTCATAGGACTCTGGGCCACAGTGGTCTGGAGTCTATCCCAACAGGCACTGGGCAGGTCAGGGAAACACCCTGTACACGTCCAGTCCATCAGACCACACACACACACACACACACACACACACACACACACACACACACACACACACACACACACACACACACACACACACACACACACACACACACACACACACACACGGGCAATTTAGAGGCCAAGGAGGAAACTAGAGTGATTGGAGAAAACATACAAACACTGGGAAAACATGTGAAGTACACAGGGAGACCACCATCGAATTAAAGGATAAAACTTAAAACTGAAGGCTGTGACACAATCTGCTTTGTAAAAGCAATTTATTTTACACAATGCTGAAACAAAAGTTTTTCCGCAACGATTCAGCAAAATTTCAAGTGGTGTATTTAAGGCTACAAGTCATTTTTATTCAACTGTATTTTATATATATATATATATATATATATATATATATATATATCCAAATTCACACCAACAAAAGTGGTAAAACAAAACAATCAAAAACAACACCTCACAGGCAGTTTTCTCATCTCTGTTCCATTGCCGTGCTGTAAATGAACCTTTGAAACAAACTCATGCAACCAACAACCCCTCTCCGATAAAGAACAGCATTTGTCAAAATGAAGTGCTGCCTCAACTCTTACTCCAAATGCAAAATTCATATTTCCCATGTACAGTATAATACAAAATTTGCTGTAACCTACTGGTAAAACATAAAGAATCAAAATTCAGAAAAAAGCAAAGCACATGCTGAATGCTGGAAAAAAATAGTGTGTTTTTTTTGTTTGTTTTGGCTTCTAGCATTTATTAGAATTCCCTTATGTCCACATTCTAAATAAATACTATAATTAATTCCATGTTTTCAAAACTACTGAATATGATCAGCAACCCATTGACACTCATCTATGCACAAATAAAACAGAAAATATCTCAGAACAGATCAAACACTACATTGTCAACGATTGCACGATCTGGAAAATGAAAAAACTCTTCAACAACCCATAAGGCATGGAGGAGCGATGGCTCATACTCTTACAGCATTAAGATGCATAGAGGACTGGGAAAAGACAAACACAACTTTAGATTAACTGAAAGCAACAGGTTGACTACTTTAGCTACAGAAATAATAAAAAAATAAACCTGTTTGTAAATCCAAGCAATTCTTAAAAAAAAAAAAAAACTTGCTCTGTCATACTTATTTATTCATAGTTCAAATCCCTTCATCTGAGAAAAACTGTAAACAAAAAAAAACCACAAAAAGAAAAAGAAAAAAGAAATTCAATACCTTGTGGTTATTCTAACTCCGTGTTGTTGCCAGCACCACACCATAAAATGCACAGTCTCATCTAATCTTGCATGTCGCCTTCATAGTACACTACCATAGCAAATCCAGTTCAGTTTAATAGTGGCAAGGTCGTTATTGTGTTTCCGTTCACTGTCCCGAAATCTAATTTTCCCCGACATACTGCAAAGTCACTCCCTGCCAAATTGTATTTTACACAGTGCATTTTTCAGCATTCAGACCTCACCATAGCTGGGTTGATTCTGTTTGGACAGATTAAACTCATCTATAAGCAGTTGTGAGATGCAACTATCCATGGTATGATAAAATTTCACTTTTTTTTTTTTACTTTTCAAAATCCACATCCATTTTCCATGGTAACTGTCCCCTGGGAGTTTTTTTTAAGTTGACTGTATGTTGTAGAACCTCAAACCAACGCTATGGGGAAATCTGTATGCTGAATGAAATGTCCAAATACCACTGGAAGCAGAAGGCCCATGTGGCATGTTTGCTTTTTTAGTTTGATACCGTCTCTAAGACTTGATGAATTTAGCGTTATTTCTTTCAAAAGGTCAAAAGACTTCAGAGAAACCACCGACACAAGACCCATACTTTAATGCCGCTGCACTGTATGAAAACACAAAGCAGCTCTCATTAACCAACTAGTCAACAACTTACACCAGATTTTCAGGGAAATTCAAAATCTAAGCTTCATAACATCACAAAATATGTTTCTGTGTTGTCATACAGAAAAACAAACCAAACAAAAAAAAAAATAAAAAAAATTTTGGGTTTAACTTCATCTGCTTTTTTAGATGACAGTTGCCAGATAGGGTTTTCCAACTCTTTAACACCAACATCCATTTTCTCTAAAGTCTTTCAAACCAGTTTCTTTTAACACAGTGCAGATTTGCAATTTGTAAAGACAAAAATGTGAAATGTTGGCATTAGACCCAGGGGTCAGAATCTTCTTTGAAATGGTGAGGGGGGGAGGCAAAAAAAAAAAAAAGGCAAAGCGATGCATAACAAATGGGTATAACAACTGTTTTTGCATCACTTCTTCGTTTGAACACCGGGCACAAGCAGCAGTAGTAATGGTGTAGCAGCAGATGTGACCTCCTTATGATGGACATCACAGCAGAATGGAGACTAAGCAGCACGCCTAACTCATAATAGCATACCATCGTCATTACCGATATCCTCATCATTTTGCCCAAAACCCCCATTGTTGTGAGACCAAATACATTGCGTAGTGTTGACATACATTCTGTAGCCCTCTTTGATCCGTGACGCAATACATTATCAGGCATTCACTCGTCGTCCCATGTTTGCTGAAGCAGGAAGTTTGCCGCGAGGTTTTCATTCTTCTCGCAGGCAAAGTAAGCCTGAATAACCAGTCCTTCGGGGAATCCCAGTGCTTTTAACTGGAACACAACATGAAAGTTTCCATTTAAAGAAACCCTCTACCACAACAGCCATAATAAATACAATTACAACTACTGGCACATAAGAAATAAAAGATTGTGCACAAACACGGATACGCTATAGGGAATAATATCTCGCTAGGTTAAAAGTGCACTGTCAAGAGAATACGGTATGCACGGAAGTACCTTTCTGCCAATTGTATTGCCAAGTTGTAACTCATTATGAAGTCCTATGTATTATGAACTAATCAGTGGTAATGTTCATACCCTCTCGATAGCCTCCTTCTCCTGCGGGGTGACCTGGATGTAGTTGGTGGGAGGTGACCCCTGAGCCTCCGCTCCTTCTCCTCCCGTTTCCCCACCACGGGGCTCGTTCAGCATCTGAACAAAGCGCTCCTGGTGCTGTGTGATTTGCTGCAAAGCAAACAAAGCGGGAGACTTACGTCAATCGTCTCTGCTGCACAAATACTTTGGTAACCCTAATAAGCAGCGCATTGATTGATAGATATCAATCCATCAATTTTTATGGCTTTATTTTGCACAAAATGCAATGCAATGCACTTTACATTAAGGGAAAGAAACAGAAATATGTTGCTCATTTGAGGTTAGCGATCTTAACGCCTCTGGAACTTGAAACCAATTAATTTTCAATGGAAATCAATCCCCCAGTTCTGGGACTCAAGCCAGTTCTGTTTAGACGAGACTTTAAACCCCCGACATCAGCTGTGGTGGGCCTTGAACCAACTCAATCATTTCTTACAATGACAATATATTTTCTTTCCTTTTTCTCATGTCTTCTTTCCTTCTTTCTTTCCTCCTAAATAATATGACTTTCTAAACTGACATAACAAAACAGGGGAAACTTGCAATGAATGGATGGACCACGATTCCTGTTATTGAATGCACAGACCTGCAATTGCTCTGTAGTGGCACTTTTTAATGGTTTCTGTCAGGTACGGCAGGGCTTTCTTGGTAAAATGAAAAGACACATAACTTTTTATTTCTTCATTATAACAGCCAAATACAAGAAAATAAGGCAGGAAGTGAGTTCAAAGGAGATGACAATGTTGTTGTGGTTAACAAGCATACACCGATCAGCCAAAACATTAAAACCACTGACAGCTAAGTAAATAACATTGATTATCTCAAAGAGATGGCACCTGGATGCACTATGGGAAGAAGGCGGAGGCAGTATGATGCTCTGGGCAATGTTCTGCCGGGAAACCTTGGGTCCTGGCATTCGTGTGGATGTTACTTTGACATGTGCCGTCGACCTAAACATTGCTGCAGACCAAGTACACCGCTTCATGGCAAATTCCCTGATGACAAGTGGCCTCTTTCAGCACGATAATGCACCTTGCTACACTACAAATATTGTTCAAGAATGGTTTGAGGAACGTGACAGAGTTCAAGGTGTTGCCTTGGCCTCCAAATTCCCCAGATCTCAATTCGACTGAGCGTCTGTGGGATGTACTGAAAAAACAAGTCTTATCCACAGTCGCCCCACCTCGCAACTTACAGAACTTAAAGGATTTGCTGCTAACGACTTGGTGCCAGATACCAGAGGACACATTCAGAGGTCTTTTGGAGTCCATACCTCCAATGGGTCAGAGCTTTTCTGATAGCACGAGGGTGACGTACACAATATTAGGCAAGCGGTTTTAATGTTTTGGCTAATCGGTGTATATGGCAGGTCAAGCCCATAGAGAAACTTTACCATCAGATATTAAAACATCAATAACTAAAACTGGGGTTCACCCAATTTGTCAGTTTCAAGGTGTCCAGTTAATATTTAATCTATTGGTAGCTCTAAAGTTCTGCCTACCACTGATCACTTCAACATTAATTCATCTCATCATCAGCCGCTTCTCCGGGGTTGGGTCATGGTGGCAGCAAGCTAAGTAGGGCACTCCAGACATCCCTCTCCCCAGCAACTCCCTCCAGCTCCTCCTGGGGGATCCCAAACTGTTCCCAGGCCAGATTGGACATGTAGTCCCTCCAGCGAGTTCTGGGTCTACTCCCAGTTGGACGTGCCCAGAAAAACTCCAAACAAGGTGCCCAGGAGGCATCCTAGTCAGATGCCCGAACCATCTCAACTGGCTCCTTTTGATGCGAAGGAGCAGCAGCTCTACCCCCGAGCTCCCTCTGGATGTCCGAGCTCCTCACCCTATCCCTAAAGCTGAGTCCAGACACCCAACGGAGGAAACTCATTTCAGCGGCTTGTATCTGCGATCTCACCTATGGTCATGAGCTTGTATCTGCAATCTCACCCAAGATCTCACCTACGACCATAGGTGAGGGTTGGAACGAAGATTGACTGGTAAACTAAGAAAGCTAAATCCATGAGCCATTTGGGATCATCAAGCTCAGGAACATGTAGCCTGCCTTCTTTCATGAATTCTCTGATCGCCTCCTTCAATTCAAAAAACCTTTTCAGGACACTGCCCCTGCTCAACCAGTGCACTTGTGTGAAGTAGAACACATCTCCATATGTTGCATCTATTCCCTCCAGAAATGCACAGAATGGACGGCGTTGTATATCTCTTGATCTGATGTAATTAATGCATTTCATCACAACAGTCATAACACTGTCAAATTTCAAGCATTTGCCGCAGCATGAATGATGCAGTGCAATGGAATTGTGGGATCTACGTTCTCTTCCTCCAGCTTTCTTTGAATCAGTCCTACAGGCCAATGTTTTCTTCCCGTCAGTGACAGGGCACCATCAGTGGTGATTCCAGCCAATTTATTCCAGGGTAGACCAGCACCCTCAATTGCATTGCACAGCACCTCAAATATATCATTGGCTGTAGTCTTTCCCTGCATTGGATATAAAGTTAGCGGTTCTTCTGTTAACTAAAAATGGTCACAAATATAGCGAGCTGAGCATTGTCATTTACATCTGTGCTTTCATCGAGTGCCAAAGAATAGCCCGTCAAATCGTCTGCTTTTGTGCAAAACTGTCTGTAAATGTCGCCTGACAACTCGCTGATCCAATCTACCGTTGTATCTGGACTGAAACTGACCGTCAGAGCAATTCATATGTTCGCTTACTTTTAATCTTTGACCATGTATGACCTATACCATGTTTAACTTCATTTCACATTGCTTAGATGATGCTTAAAGTTCATGTGTAACGGAACAAAGGCAGTCTTATAAAGTGTCTTCTCCAAGTGAACAAATAAAGGCCTATTGTTGACTGTTGTTTGATAGCAGAGGAATGTATGGGAAACTCCGAGTGTAGCAAGTCTGTACACACTAATTGGAGAAATGGCCTTGGTCGGATGTGAGCTGGACGACATGCGATAAGGAGGGGAAGAACAGACAACTGCCCTATAAGCGGAGGTACACATAACTGGTGTACAGGTGCGCATACGTGGTCAAAATAAATGATGCGCAGCAGATAATACGAAAAGAGGCGCTTTTGCGTACCAACATTTCTGGGACACAACTCCTTATTGACACAACAGGATTTTTTCCATCTATCACTGGTAAGAAAGTCATTATGACAAATGTGTCAATTTTAATAATCAGTTGTCAATCGTACAACTTTTAGCCGTCGTTCTTGATTAAGTGGATGCGGGTTTTTTTTCCCCCAAGTTAGCAAGGTTAACTGTGCTCCAACAAATAGTTAGCTAAAGTTACAAATATCTTAACATTACATTTTTTTTCTCTGGTTTTAGGATTTTTGTCCATTCATCAAAATATCCAAGAAGCAAGTTACATTAAGTAATTACATTGGTGTTGCACCACCTCCAAAGAAATGCCAGACTGAACCTGTACATAAAAAAAACGTGTATTCGCAGTAAGTGGCTGCAGGAAGTAGCCTGGCTCTAAACAGATGACGACTGCACAGAGATGTGGGTGCAAAATATGCTGTGAAAATCCCAATCTCGCAGATAAAAGCAGTGCCTTTTTTATAGGGACAACACATTTCAGTCATCCAGCTTTTATAAAGCGCGAGAAGAGTAAAGAGCACATGAACATAGTGTAAACTATTGGTAACAGGTGCAGCCAGGATCAGAAAATCCATTCGCCCTCTTGACACGTGGCAGGACAAACTGAATGAAGAACAGTGTCAAGCACTGTGTAATATGTTTCTGTCGGTGTTTCACAAAGCGAAACGTGCCCCCCCCCCCGATGCATTCATATGAGGAGGATATTGCGCTTCTCAAGAAGCTTGGAGTTAATGTCGGGAGAAGGGGGGGGGGCCCACATCATGCAGAGCATTGCACAGACAATCAGTTTAGAATTGAGTGAAAAACTGAAGGCAGCTGAATTTTGGGGCATGTTCTTTGGTGGATCAGAAGACATAGCGCAAGTGGAGCAGGAAATTGTATACACTGTGTCTGTGTCTAGCTACGGGGAGAGTTTACCTCAGATTTCCTTGGATTCATTCATTTGGATGTGAACCGAGTGGCACGGGACATAGTGAACAGATCGGAGCAGCTCTTCCATAATTGCGGTTTAGGGGATCAGCGGAAGACGAAGTTGGTCTCGGTGTGTACAGACGGAGCAGCAGTCAACGTTGGGAGTTTACAATGGGGGTTGTTCCCAAATTGCGCCAGATGGTGGCGATCGGGGATTCTCTTGTGCACATTCTGTGTACTGCCCACACCCTCGAGAACTGCACAAAGTCAGCCGATCGCACGGTACCATACTGTGAGACATTTAATTGCCCCGTTGTCAAGTTGCTGCACTTTTATTTACAGAGAGGGGGTGCAAAAAGGACAGCACAACTTACGATGTGTTGAAAATGGCATTGCTTTTGTTGAACTAGGAAAGTTTCACAACATCAGATGAGCTGCACGGGGGCAAGACATTCTGTTGAACATATAGAGGCTATTACCTGCCGTTAAAATTCAAGTGGCTACATATCTGCACAGAGCGCTTTCAGTGTTTCATAGCTAACATGATTGACACTCTGGAAACACTTTAGAGTTCACCTCCCTCAGGTTCCAGCAAGATAGGCTGACTATTGGTGAATGCAAAGATGAGCTCATGGTAGGTGCTGGACACCTGACACTATTGCTTGACAGTGAAGGCGAGCACAGGGAAGAGATTGTTTCAAATGCTGATGCTGACAGGGACAAGGCAGATGTACTGAGAGGTCTAATTCACGAGTTTGAAAGCAGATATGAATCATCCCTTAAGTCATGTGGTCAATTTTTGAATCCTTCAACTTGGCCTCAAGAAATGCAAGGCCCTCCACAGTTTTGGCAACACAACACTTACTAACATCCCCCAGAAATATGAGGCCAGCTTGTCTGTTGACAAGAGACTCCACTGTAAGAGAATGGATGCGTTTAAAGTGAGCAGGAAAAGATCTGGCAGCCTCCTCTGTGTATGGATTGGTCAACACAGTGAAGTAATCCAGATAGTTACTTCAACATTCATAAAGTCCTTCTGTTGTCCCTTACACTGCCCTCGAGCAGCGCCGCATATGAGGCGATTTTCACGTCTCAATACAAAAAGCAAGTACAGATCCCGCCTGTCAGACTCTCGCCCCTCATCCCTGATGCGCATCCACTCGTCTAAGATGACAACAGACTTTGGACACAAAGTCCGCGGTTGACTTATGGATGCAAACAGCTAATCGCAGACTCAACCGGGGAGAAAGAGGCGGGCCTACATCTTCATCCGCCATGTTTGAAAGAGAGGAAGATAGCGAGGAGAGCAGTGAGGAGGGTAGTGATGATGACAGCTTGTAGGATAACCATGCTGCGCAAAGACTGAGTACCAAGCAACAGCTCCAGGTGCTCCCTTGAGAACCAGACCAAAAAAAGTTATGTGCACCCCGGCCTAAAAGAGAGACTGTACTGTATTGATCGGCGCACACTGAAGCAGCTGGGCTTGTGCATCATATTCATATTATATTATAGTGTGACAATACTGTAAGAGATTTTTGTCTCGCTCCTCATTTAATGTCAGAGTAGACTTGAATAATTGCCACGACACTGACGTTTCCAAATAACGAGGCCTTCCTCCGGGCAAACAATGTTCTCTCTCAGAAACGGTCCCTCTGTAAATGGCTCGCCAGCCTTCGCCCATCGCCTCGTGTACCACATAGCTAACTTTGACAGCTGCTTTCTCTCCCTCTCCTCGCCTTTGAACCGATCCCGCTCCTCTGCACGTTTAGCAAAGTAATGCTGCTTCAGACCGAAATCCTTCAGGACGGCAACTTTTTCCCTTGTAAATTAGACAAGATCGCGGACGCGTTAAATTCGGTGAAGTGGTCGCGCGCCCGTTTCTGTTGGAACCGTCGGTGCTCCTGGTCGACTTGCCTTTCGGCTTTTGAAAGTGACATTTTTACAAAACATCTGCAAGCGGTGACAGCAGTTTACTGTAGCAAGCTCACGTGAGAGATTTCGCAGTGGGCTAGCCTACTGGGCTTATGTACTCGAGTTGCCTGGCTAGTGTGTGTGCGAGACACGCACACTGACGCACACACACACACAACAAGAGAGAGAGAGAGTGCTGCAAAACTGATATTAGGCTACGTCATCTGCAACTGGCCTCACAACCAGTCTTAACTGAGTACTTAGAATTATCCATTAGCCAAACCACTTATCCTGCTCTCAGGGTTGCGGGGATGCTGGAGCCTATCCCAGTAGTCACTGGGCGGCAGGCGGGAGACACCCTGGAGAGAACATGCAAACTCCACACAGAGGACGACCCGGGACGACCCCCACGGTTGGACTATCCTGGGGCTCGAACCCGGGACCTTCTTGCTGTGAGGTGATCACGCTAACCACTGCCCCACCACGCCGCCCATACTTAGAACTAGAAACACAGAAACGTTAAAAAAAAAAACAAACACGTAAGTAGTATGCAAAACGGATAGGCAGTCCAGATCTCTTAAGTCTAAAACAGCGCGGGCCTCACAAAACTGCCTCCGGCCCGCAGGGCAGTAGTTCGAAACCCCAGCCGTAATACATGCATCCGTTTCATCCAGACTCGATTACTGTAACGATCCGTTTTCAGGTCTGCCACATGCTAGTATTGACCGAGTCTTCATCCATCTATCCGTCCGTTATCCGAGCCGCTCAAAATGCTTCAGCTAGAGTCCTCACTAAAACTAGAAAATACGCCCATATTACCCCAATTCTTGCCTCCCTTCATTGGCTTCCTATCCATGTTAGGTCAGACTTCAAGGTGCTTCTGCTGACTCATAAATTCCTAAATGGGCCTGTACTGCATGGCGGGTCAGTTTCGGTCTCAATGAATTTACCAAGCACCGTTCTGCCGACAAGATTATAGAGTATAGATTATTGGCTATTGTCAACTGTTCTCTTCTCTCACGTCTTTCCTCTCTCTCTGAATGTCTTCTCATTTCCCTTCGCCCGTGTATGCGAATGGTGTGATGCGAGTCTCCCCCATGCGCACGTGTAGTCTGTCCTCTTCCCGAGTCTCCATGGTGACGGTGGTCGCCACCTGGACACTGCTTTGGCATCCTCCCCATCACATTTTGTATATATCTTATAAATCCATATAATTTTGTTATCCTGTTTCAACGTTATATCCTTCTCTCACTCCGATGTGTGACGGATGTTTTTTCTTGCCTCTTCCCCCGAGTATGTGAATGGTGTGACGCGAGTCTGCCGTGTGCATGCGTAGTTTGTCCTCCTGTCAGGTCTACATGGTGATGGTGACTGCGTGGCTCAGGTCCTAGGCTGTTCCAGTGGCATCTGCACACTACTTGGCATCCTCATCATATTCTTCATATGTCTTATAATTCCATTATAATTCTGTTAACTTCCTTCAACGTTGTATTCTGTAAATTGTGTTTTATTCTGTACACACAACATCCATTGCACGTCTATCCGTCTTGGGAGAGAGATCCCGCCTCCGTTGCTCTCCCTGGGGTTTCTTCCTATTTTTCCCCCCGTTAAAGGTTGTTTTTTAGGGAGTTGTTCCTTATTTGATGCGAGGGCCTAAGGACAGGATGTTGTGTTGCTGTAAAGCCCACTGAGGCAAATTTGTAATCCATGATAATGGGCTATACAAATAAAATTTACTTGTTTTGTTTGGCGATGGAAAACGTGTTGACACAACAGCACGAACAACTCTTCATTTAGAAATAGATCTCCGGGATGTGGAGTGGTCCGACAACCATGTAATTACCAGCATCGCAATATATGTATATTATAAACAAAAACAATCATCTTCAGAATTGCAGCTTTAAGACAATTATATGAAAAAAGTGTGAGGTTTAAACAAAAGTCCGTTTTAACCGGATAAATCAATACACATACATGTACACGCACAGCTTCTTTTTCTATACTTGCGAGGACCCCCATTGACATCATTCACTCCCTAGCCCCTAACCTTAACCATCAGAAGTACTTGCCTAACCTTAACCCTTAGCCTAACCTTAACCCTAAACCCATGTCCTTATCCTAAAATAGACCCTTAAAGATGTGAGGACTGACCAAAATATCATCACTTTGCTAAAATGTCCTCACTGTCAAGGTTAAAAACTCAAATTGGTCCTCACAAATACAGCTGAACAAGACCACATACACACAGGTAGCAGCTCAGCAGTCAGCATCATGATCCATGGCCTACATAATCCATGGCCTATTTCTTTTAAAATAGTCTTAAAAGGAGGCACTTCGAGATCTGTCTCCGCAGAAGTATATAGAACCGCTATACAAACTCAATTTATTATTATTTATTATTATTATTACCTGCAGTAGTTGTGGGTTATCTCGGCCCAGCTGCTGCAGCAGGGCTGGTAGGAGAGCAGGGTTTTGCTGGATGATCTGTCTCATCTGCTGGAACTGAGGCTGATTTCTAAGGAACTCCAAAGGGTTCCCTGTGGCGCCGCCGCCGCCACCACCACCACCACCACCACCACCACCACCACCAGAGGAAGGAGGCTGGCTAGCAGGCTGGCTGGCAGGCTGGCTGGCAGGTGCTGCCCCTGCTGAGAAAAGACAGATCCAGGGTCACTATAACTGCTTTTTTGTTTGACCCCCCCCCCCCTTTTCAGTTTGTGCTTCGAGATAAATTACTTATGTAATGATACAAATCAAGGTGATATAGCTATCATTAATTTAGTTGATGTGCGGTTTGAAACACGGCATGCTTATCAGCATTACAATCATCATTAGTCATGTTTTTTTTTACAGTTACCATGTCATGATGGAACAATGATTGAAAGCTACCAACAAATTAAAAAAATTACATGCACGTTGTTGATATTCTTGTATGCATGGTACTATCTCTACCTGTAAATTTGACAAGGTGATAGCAAATAATGCACACACCTAATTTTTGTGCAAATGATACCTCTATTTTTAAATACAGTAACTACTTGTACAGCACCTTTCATACATGAAATGCAGCTCAAAGTACTTTAAATTGAAGCGATAAAATATAGCAAGAACAAATAAATACAACAGCACAGATAAAAAATAAATTAAAACAAGGTATTACACGAAAAGGAAAAAAAATGTGTTTAGGGGATAAAACACTAGCTAAAAATGGCATTGAATTAGCTAAAAGCCTTCCTGAATAGGTACGTTAAAAGCTCTTTTTAAATTAATGTCCACAGAGCTTGCCTGGGACAGGGCGTGCCGCAGTTTTGGAACATGGACCATAAAAGTAGTCTCCCCGCTCTGTTTAGGGATCACTTTAGGCACAATTCAAAGACCAGCATCAGAGGATCTAAGAGCTTTTATGGTTGATAGGATATAAAAAAGTCAGATCTATGAAGGTGTTATGCCATTAAGACCTTTGTAGGTAATTAAAGGACCTTAAAATCAATTCTATAAGAAACTGGGAGCCAGTGCATCTTAGCTAAAACAGGAGTGATATGCTCTCTCTTCTCGGTCTTAGTTAAAATTCTAGCGGCAGAATTTTGTTATGAGTTCCAGTTATTGACTTTTTTTGGAGGCCAATAAAAAGTGAATTAAAATCGTGAATTATTTCCTCGGCATCCTGCTGAGTTAGAAATGACCGTACTTTTGGCAATGTTTCTCAGGTGGAAGAAAGCTGTCTGGGTCACTTTACTAATATTGGGTTTAAAATTTAAATCTGAATCTATAATGACACCCAGACTTTTCGCTCGTGATTTGGTCTGGAAAGCCAGGCTCTCGAGCTTATTAGAAAAAGTCCTAGAAAGTCCTAGAAAAAGTATCTCTGTTTTATCCTCATTCAGCTTTAAGAAGTTGTAACTCATTAATTGGTTTATGGCGGCCAAACAGGCGCTCAGGGAGCAAAGGCTACCACGGCAACATCCCAATAAACCTATAAGGGATTGTTAAAGGTTTATCAAATCTTATGTAATACTGTGTCATTATGAATGTACACTGCATCATAGCAGCTTGAGCACCACCGAGCTGGTGGTCAAGCTGAATTGTCAAATCAAGTCTATTTCTAGAAATACAGAGGCATCAGAAAGTATTCAGACCCCTTAACGTTTTGCACACTGTGTTATAGATTTAATTTTAAATGGATAAAATGACCATTGTTTACCCATCAACCCACACTCAATAATCCATAATGACGAGGTGAAAAAGTTTTTAGAAGTTTTTGCAAATTTATTAAAAATCAAAAACTGAAATCTCTTATTGACACAAGTATTCAGACCCTTAGCTTTGGCACTCCAAATTGTGGTCAGTTGCATCCTGTTTGCTTTAATTATCCTTGAGACGTGCCTAAAACGTGATTGCAGTCCACCCGTGGTAAATTGAATTGACTGGAAATAGTTTAGAAAGACACACACCTGTGTGGCTAGCTAGATAGCTAGATAAGGTCCCAAAATTCACATTGCATGTCGGGCCAAAAACCAAGCCATGAAGTCCAAGGAACTCCCTGTAGATCTCCATGATAAAACTGCGGTGAGGCACAGATCAGGGCAAAGGTATAAAACCATTTCTAAAGCTTTGAGTGTTCCCATGAGCACAGTGGACAGAAAAATTGTGAAATGGAATGAGTTTGGAACCACCGGGACTATTCCTAGAGTTGGCCATCCAGCCAGCCAAACTGAGTAACCGGCAAGAAGGGCCTTGGTCAGGGAGGTGACCAAGAACCAAATGGTTACTCAGACGGAGCTTCAGAAGTCCTCTGCAGAAATGGGAGATACTGCGGGTTAGGGTAGCGTGGGTAGACAGAAGCCAATCTTGAGTGAAAGGCATATGACAGCCCACTTGGAGTTTGCCAAATGGCATTTAAAGGACTCAGATCATAAAGAAAAAGATCCTCTGGTCTGATGAGACAAAAACTGAACTTCAAGCAGTGTCTGGTGAACACCAGGCACTGCTCATCACCTGGCTAATACCATCCCTACGGCGAAGCACGGTGGTGATAGTGTCATGCTATGGCACCGATTCGAAGCGGCAGCGACAGGGAGACTGGTCAGAATTGAGGGAAGGATGAATGCAGCCAAGTACAGAGAGGTTCTTGAAGAAACCCTGCTCCAGAATGCATGCGACCTCAGACTGGGGTGACGGCCCACCTTTCAGCATGACAATGACCCAACGCATACAGCCAAGACAACGCTGGAGTGGGACAAGTCTCTGACTGTCCTTGAGTGGCCCAGCCAAAACCCAGACCCCCAAAAACATCTGTGGAGAGACCTGAAGATGGCAGTTCACAAATGCTTCCCATCCAATCTGACAGAGCTTGAGAGGATCTGCCAGGAAAAATGGGATAAACTGTCCAAATCCAGGTGTGCAAGCTTGTAGAGACTCACCCAAAACGACTGAAAGCTGTAATTGCTGCCAAGTTGGTTTCTACAAAGCGCCAAATTAAGGGTCTGAATACTTATATAAATGAGGGGTCAGTTTTTGGATTTTTGATGAATTTGGAAAAATGTCTAAAAAAAATGTTTTCACTTTTTCAATATGGGTCATTGAGATAGATGGGCAAAAGGGTCAATTTTATCCATTTAAACTCAAATCTACAACACAAAGTGTGCAATGGGTGAAGGGGTCTGAATACTTTCTGAAGCCACTGTATTTGTGTGTGTGTCTGTGTTTACATTTGTGCACTATTGAGTCCAAACAAGTTTAAGTGAGTAAGTGCTTCATTGTTTTTCTGTGTGCGTGTACAACACTGTGATAACAAATGTCTGTATTCTCACTGTTGGAGGCTGGTGGGGGTTGATGGGTTCTCTCTGTAGTGGAGGCGGGGGGGTTGAATGGGGCACTGTGTCTGATTGGCTGCTGAGGTGGGAGATCGCTGGGCTCTGCTGGAATACCCTGAAAACACAGGGGGAGCAGGGTACCATGGGAAAAACACATTAGAGGGGTACAGCTGTTACTTCACTCAGATGACTAGCAAAACAATGCCAAGTGAAGGTGTCTCACAAATGTGGTAATATCACAACAAATTCATCCATGGCTAATTAAAATCATATAGGACATCCCATCCCATTTCCTTTTCTGTTTGGCTGGAGAGCAGTTTAATTATTTTTGGCAATCTTTTTCTTTTCCAAGTGCACCAATGTTGCTCCAGGCTAATTGCTTTCAATAATATATATGTTATCTTGGGGTTTTTTTTTTTACTTTTAAGTTGTGAAATTGTCGATACATCTGAAGTTGAAAACAGCCTTTAAATGTGTGCTTGGATAACTGCCATTTTGAAACTGTCAAGCACATTTAAACGGAGCATAAAAAAACTAATTCACAAACCAGTAAATAAATGCAGCTAATGTTTGTTTAAAAGTTCAATCAAAAGTCTTGAATTTCAATTAATTCGATCAAGTAGTGCTGAGTGATTGAAACAAAATTTCAGGTAATTTTCAATGCTTAAAAAATTAACTGATCGAGTATTTGAAATGTTTAAAGTCGGTTAACGTTCCTTTTTTTTTTCTGAGCCCGGTGATCAGGAAGAAAATGCCCCCCCCCCGGTGCAGACTTGTCTGTGGGGCACAGCAATACACCTTGCAGTGTGCTGGAAACTGCAGTTTCAAGTGAGATATTCAACAATGTTCAGAGCTGCAATAATGACAATGACCATAATCCACTGTGCACAGTGTCATAGCAAATTAGGAGAGGTGATTATGAAAAGTTTGGTTTACATTCATAAAGGTTGTAAATAGCGGCGAAAATTAAGGATTATTTGGTGGGATTTGACATTTTAAATGTCATTTAAATGTCAGTTGAATGGTGGATTTTTTTTTTCCCATTGTGGCCATAGTCAAAATAAAGGCAAACCTGAAATCGAAATAAACATTTCCAAAATCAACATCGAAATCCCACTGAACTAAAAATGAACCTACCCATCACTCAGCACCAACTATAAGAAGCCCATACACATTCGTGTTCAGTCATAAACGTTTTTAACCCGTAGTATTTGTGGAGTAGTGGTCCGTCTTGATGCATACACACCATGAGCAGGTACTCCACGGCTCGGTCCGGATTGTTGTAGCTGGCTCTCAGGGCGGCAATCACCTGCTCCCGCTCATAACCCATAGACATGATCTCTGACACCAGGTTCTCATAGGCCTGCCCGGTCACTGAGCAGAAAAAACACACAAACAAACAGAGGCAGGAGACGGGAGGAGAGAGGAAAAAAGACAGAGAGGATGAGGAGAAAGGGAGGAGAAATGGAGGATGGAAGGAAGAGATGGAGAGAATGGATGAACGAAGGAAAGAAGGACAGGAGGGAGAGAGAAAGAAAATGAACGAATGAATGAGTGGGGGGAAGGAAAGCGTTAATGAGAGAAGCGAGGTAAAAAGAAGGAACGGGTGAAGGAAAGAAAAAGAGAATGAAGGAAGAAAGGTGGGAAGAATAGAACAAATAATGAATGAATAAATGTATGAATGAATGATGGAAGAAAGAAGGAAGGAATGTAGGAAGGAATGGAGGAAGAAAAGGACCAAGGAAGGAAAAAATGAGGCAAGGAAGGAAGGAAAAGAGGAGAAAAAAAAAATTAACAAGAAAAGACGGAGGGTGGATGTGATGACAGGGATAAATACTGCACAACTGTTAAACTCAGCCGCTCTCTCTTTAGTCACACCTCAAGTGTGACAGATAGAAAATGTATTACCAAGTATGGAAGCCGCTTCTTCAAGGAGACCCAATTCATCCACAAGGCTTTCAAAGAGAATGGAGAGAAAAAAAAGATAAAGATAGAAAAAAATATGTGGGCAACTTTTCTAAAACAATCGGAAATGACGGTAATAATGAGAATACAATATACGACCAAAATAAAATTTTAAAAAAAAACAAGCTGAAATTAGTCTCATTAGCATGTCTCTGCCAACCTGGAAGCAGATGGGTGGAGTGGCGGAATGGCAGACGGCTGGTCGGGTTCCTCTTCCCGTGGTTTCTCTTCCGGTGGGGCGGCGGGCGCCGGGCACTCTGCATGGGCAGATGCGTGAGCTGGGTTCACATCTGTGCTGGGGCTTTTGTCTTCAGTGCTTTCGGGGACCGAAGGTGGACCTGGGGCAGAGACCGGGGCCGGGACCGTGCCAGGGGCCGAGTCCGGGACTGTGCTTGTGTCTGGAGTTGCACTCCCCTTAAGAGAAACCGCCGGGACACTTTCTGGAGCAGACGTCGGAGCCTCGGACGTGGGTGCTGACTGGGTGGGGTCAGAGGCGAGGGCAGGTGTGGGAACAGGCACTGCATGCGTGGGTGTGGAGGGTATTTGCGTCGGGGCGGAAGGCATGGTCGACGCCGGGACTGAAGCGGGAACTTGGGCTTGTTGAGGGGTCGGCTGAGGGGCACCTTGTGAAGCCGGGGCTGGTTTAGGCTGTAAGGAATGAGATGGCAGAATATAACTGGAGCTTCAACCATGCAATGACAACCAAATCAACATTTCGGCAATGTTCAAGTTCTTCTATAGCCATTTTCACATTCCCACCTTTCACCCCAGGGTGACGCCAGGGTGAACAGACAAGTGTTTTACCATTATATTGTTAACACGAGGTGAAACATTCAGCCCGGGGTGAACTCAACCCTGCTTGGGACCAGGGTTGAACTGTCTCACCCCGTGCCGAGAGCTTCGACCTTGGATGGAAAAACAATTTGAAAACATCACGGGGTTGAGCTCGCCTCAGGAGGACAGTTCATCGCAGCTGGACCCATACCATAATTACAAAACATACACTTATCGTGTAGTACTCAAAAGTTCCGCGCGTTCGAGCCTCGAACGTTTCTCCACATAACATCTCGGTGCCCTTGCCAGCTTTCGCAATAGTAGTAGAAGGCAGCATCATTTCGACCATTTCTGTCAGATCCATTTTGCAGACAGCCTGTCATGGAGTTGACCAAGCGCTAAACTAGTGATCACCGGTGCAGTTAGTTTGGGTTTCTATGGTTACACCATTCCCATAACCTTGGGTAGTGAAGTTGAAAGCAGCCGAAGAAGTAAATGGTCTCTCTCTTCGGGTTGAAAACGTAGCGTGGAATTAATCTCGTCTGTAGTTTCGCCCAGGATGACTTCGCTCATGTCACGTGGATGTAAGCGGGGTTGAGCTCAGCGATGACTGAACTCCGGGGCACCCCGGGGGGGCGAGTCGCCCCAGTGGGAAAGGTGCCAACTTGAAAATGCCTTGTGTCGAGTGGACGGGTCGATTTCATTGAGCTTTTCTCTCTCGAACGGCTGAAAGCATATCTTAAAAAGCACAGCGATCAAGACAAAATGTACTTGAGGAGTTTTCTCACCTTCTGACTAAGGCTGACTCCGGTTAAAAAGGCTTACCTTCGTCACCATGACGACCACAAAGTTTTTCTCATCGATTTTGTAGTCTCTGAGAGGGGTGTCATCGTTCAAGATTTTGCCTGTTAAATCGAAGCATAAACACCTTGTGAAAACAGATCCATGACCTGATACGGACCTCAGATATGCCAAAACACAGGAAGAAACCAGCACACGTGAGCTGGCTGGGCAGTTATCGTTAGCAGCAACACTTAAAAAAAAAAGTTTTGCAGTTGTATTTCATGTCAAAGCACATATTCACAGAAAAGTGCAGTATATGTAAGTACTCTTACATTAGGTTGAGGAAATTTGACTTTTGCATCATAATACTGCCAAATACAATCCATACTTCCATCACTGATAGTAAAATACAGTCATTCTAAGCCTTAACCCTCACGCTGACTCTGCATCTCTGCAAGGCCATTCTGGGTGATACTCTTTTCCAGAGGAATTTGCAATGAGCGTAACAGTACAATAATCTAAGAGTAACTATTCCTAGAGGAACAACAGGACTAACAGTAAGGACATGCAGGGTTGAAGTTTCTTTTTTTTTTTTGCTTTCCTTAGTGGTGGTGTTCACGTCATCTAAAAACACACCGTACCTAAGCACTGATTCGATAATCAATAACCAACCAAAGAGAAAAATTAAAACTACTGAGCAAGATCAGAACAGAAACATGATATTCTCTAAGAGCAACAAAGTAATTGTAAGATCTTTTTCTTTTTAAAGATGTACTCCTTTCGGGTTTTTAGCCATTACTTGACAGGACAGTAAAGACAGACGGGGAACTCGTTCAAATAGACAGGGGTGAAGAGAGTAGGGGGGAGACATGCTGCAAAGGTGCCGTGATGGGATTTGAACGCTCGACACCGTGGTCAGACCGGAGCCCACATGGTACGCCCCCTGCAAACATAATGTCCTCATGTTTAGCTTGTCTTCCACTACTTTAAGAGCTTCTCTTTGACTAGCTATTCACCAGCTTGATAGATGTGTGCTCTTACTTCAATTAAAACTGCTTTCAGCGCATGTGATGTATTTCAGCGGATTAGGCGGGGATAGACAACGGATGGATGGATGTGCAGAGGGATGTTGCTTTACACTTGATGCACTGCGGCTCACCTGCGTAGATGAGTTTTTGCCCCGCAACTGGAAAGACATCCTTGCCCTTTTCCTCTTCTATCTTCTCTTTCAGCGACTTTACCTGGAAAACATCAACAAGCGACAGCATTTATGACCGGCTGGATTACGACAGGATTAAGTGACTATGAACAGCCCCCTCACATTTGGCTATTAAACAGACTATGTTGACCAGACAATTATGGGCGCCCTACTACCACACAGACCCATTATGGTATAATCAGAAATTCACTGGGAGGATAATGTGTTGCAAGATGTTTCATCGAGTGGAACGACCAGCAGTAACTGGACAATCATAGGCACAGTCAGGCGATGCTTATACTGCAAATAGCAGTAGATGGATGTGACCGGCCTGTTATATAGGTTTCAAAATGCACCCACAAAACCTAGTGTCCTTTGATGGGAAATAGTTTGTGTGTAGTAAAACGTGCACCGGCATGTGCAGATTTGGCTGACTCTCTTGTCCAGAGTAGTTTACAGGACTGTCAGCGATGAGGCCTGACAGATTCAAGTGTTGGCCACTGACATGCAAAAGCACTACAGTAAGTTATCGAATTCCGAATTCGCTACAATATGGCAACTTATTGTAGCGAATTCGGAATTCGCTACAATAAGTTGCCATATTGTAGCGAATTCGGAATTCGCTACAACATGATACTTCTATATGGAATAGCAGTACTACTACATTTCCTCCACAGTAGTCTTATCATAACAGCGCTGGGTGGAGTAATGGCACGTTTGCCATGCATCCACAGCACAGCCGGGCGCGCGGGTCACGCCGACTGCATGTTATCGTAGGTGAGCCTCGGCTCCTGCAGGGGCGGCCGACAGGGGAGTCAAAACCCATCGACACGCATCAGTTCGACGGACGTGTTTTCGTCACAAGCGCCTAAATCGCAGGTAGGAGGACGGGCACCGCCGCCACCAGCACCGCCGCCACCAGCACCGCCACCACCACCACCACCGACGTCCAAGTAAGCACGGATAACAGCGGTCGACAGCGACAAAGTTGCATTTTGGATAATTCCCCTTCGGCCCGGAAGGTTGAAGTTTTGTCAGACCCGTCCGTGCCCCCCCCCCCGACGTAAACAATTTCATCCATCTGCGCGGTGATGATATCCAGAACCGCCGCCCCCCCCCTCCCTCTCCACCACCACCCCCCCCTCTCCGTACTACTCCAAATACTGCACCGTCATTCACGCCCGGCCGCTCTCATTTCCAAGGCTGCGTCGCTAACAAGCGCCCGCCGAACCTCCCCCCCCCCCGGCGGGGGGGGGAGCACGAACGTCTCGGCGTCGGAACCCGTCCGGCACACGGCAGACTGGACGGAAAACGCTCTTTTACGGGGAACAAACAGCTCCCGGTGAAAGCCCCCCCCCCCACCCACCCCCCCAACCCCGTCCGTCCGCCTGCCCGCCTTGGTTTCGTGGTTTCCCGTCACGCCAGTCAGCCCTTCCCGGCCGGAGCGCCGCGTCTACTTTTAGAGGAGTCGGCAACTCTTCTCACCCACCGTCAATTCCGGATCCACTTCGATCTTGAACGTCTGCTGCTGGAGGGTTTTCAGCGTGATCGTCAGCATGTCGGTGAGCTGTCGGGACGAGCGCGCGCGCGAGTGGGAGGAAAACCGCGTGTTCGCAGCAATTTCCTTTACCCTGGGCTTTCATGCACACTGTGACTCAGCTGACTCACTGCGCCCGATAAGCCGCGCGCAGGCGCCGCCTGCCGGCGGGTGGGGGGCACGGCAGGCCCGTGGTTTGTCATCTTTTTTTTTTTTTGACGTCGCGAATTAAAATTTCACGGGTAAAACTCCCTAATTTTTTCCCAGCCCCGTCCGTTACCCGAACCGCCTATCCCGCTCCAGTTTAGCCACGGCTCAGTTGTGACTAGGTTCAATACCGGTCGTTCGTATCGGAAATGCAGCTGCTGATGTCACACGTTTGAAGAATAATACAACAGAATGACTTCCGGCTGCTGCCGTTAGGGGGCGCCGCAGCGGATCATCCGTTTCCCATCTCTTCCGGTCCTCGGTCACGCCAGCCCACCTGTATGTCCCCCCCCCCTCGCCGCATTCAGAAACCTCTTCTTTGGCCTTCCTCTTTTCCCGCTTCCCTGGCAGCTCCATATTCAGCACCCGTCTCCCATTACACCCAGCGCCTCTCCTCCGCCCGCACATGTCCAGACCACGTCATCTCGCCTCTCTTGCTTTGTCTCCAACCCGTCCAACCTGAGCTGTCCCTCTAATATACTCCTTCCTAATCCTGTCCTTCGTCGCTCCCAACGACAATCCGAGCATCTTCAACTCTGCCACCTCCAGCTCCACCTCCTGTCTTTTCACCAGTGCCACCGTCTCCAAACCATACAACATAGCTGGTCTCACTACACCCTTCCCTTGAACTCTTGTTGGTACCCTTCAGTGGCAAATCATTACTGACACTCTTCTCCACCCTGCCTGCACTCTTTTTCACATGTCTTCCACATCCCCCTTTACTTTGAACAGTTGACTCCAAGTATTTAAAATCATCCAGTTTCGTCACCTCTACTCCTGGCATCCCCACCACTCCGCTGTCCTCCCTCTCGTTCAAGCATGTGCATTCCGTCCTGCTCCTACTGGCTTTCATTCCTCTCCACTCCGGTGCGTACCTCCACCTCTCCAGGCTCTCCTCCACCTGCACCCCACTCTCGCTACAGATCACAGTGTCATTCGCGAACATCATAGCCCACGGAGACTCCTGCCTGATCTCGTCCGTCAACGTGTCCATCACATGAAGGGCTCAGGGGGGGCGTCCGGGTCTATTCCGTTGCCTACCAACACGGGGCTCGGCAGTTCGAATCCCCCGTGTTGCCTCCGGCTTGGTCGGGCGTCCCTACAGCCACAATTGGCCGTGTCTGCGGGTGGGAAACCGGATATAGGTACGTGTCCTGGTCGGTGCACTAGCGGCTCCTGGTCGGTGCACTAGCGCCTCCTCTGGTCTGTCGGGGCGCCTGTGCGGGAGAGGGGGGGGCTGAGGGTAATAGCGTGATTCTCCCACGCGCTACGTCCCCCTGGTGAAACTCCTCGCTGCCAGGTGAAAAGAAGCGGCTGGCGCCTCCACGTGTATTGGAGGAAGCATGTGGTAGTCTGCAGCTCCGCCCGGATCGGCAGAGGGGATGGAGCAACGACCGGGACGGCTCCAAAGAGTAGGGTAATTGGCCGGATGCAATTGGGAGAAATGGGGGGGGGGGGCAAAAAACTAAAACATGAAGGGCTCAGAACCGATCCTTCACCTTGAACCCATCTGTCATTCTTGCTGCACACCTCACCACTGCGGATAAGAAGACACGCTGACCGCTGGCTCGCGGGTCTGACCCTTTAGTCGAGCGGTTAGCGACGCCTCCTGCGGTGCGGGCGATACGGGTTCGCTTCCCGGTCGCGGCAGTTCCTATGGTTGCGTTGTCCCCCCGAATTCGCTACATTGGTGTCAGAAGTGGGATGGAGCGACCGTAAGGCCATCGGAAGCGCATGCGCCCTGAGGTGTGAAGGAGCTGATGCGCTTAAGCGCGGGGATGCGTGCGCAGCTTGGCTGCAGGGAAGAACGTTACCCGACCGTTGATTACCGCCTCGGCTTGGTATGAAGACGAACTTCCGATACGTTGCAACGGTTTGGTTTAAGTTTTAAAATGTTTTCCGCCTACTACAACAGCCTGTCACCCAGTGATAAGACCAGTTATGCTACGAAATTAACCTTGGTGAAAGGGATACGTCTTGGAGACCCATATGCTTTAGGCGCAGGTCAGCGGATTAATGGCGAGACAAAATGGCCCAGTCTTCAGTGGCCAAATATTCACGAATACCTGATCGACACACCGAGTCTTTATTCCCAGGAGAACTTGAAAACGTACATGTCTCTGGATGCATACAACTATACTACTAGCGGTCATGTCCAGGATGTACTATTTCATGATTACAAAGTTGAAAACTTTGTAGTTCTGAGGACTGAGGTGCTGCCTAGCCAAAGACAGGGCAAGAATACGGAGATGTTCAAGGTCTGGGTTATTGTGAACAAGAGAAACAACTGTATATTCTGACCGTGAACTGCACCTGTATGGCTGGGTATGTAACTTAAGTTACTTTGCTAAATACTCTTAGCTTTCCATTACTATTTAACCTCTTCAGTCACTGTCGTTAATGTAGTAAACAACATTTCACTGCTCATTTGCTGCAATTATATATCTGTGCCTGCAGACATATCTGGCCCGAACGCCGTTTAAATCAATGTGTGTAGTACGTTAGATTGCTAGTACTTAATCTCTATGCTATTTTCTTGCAGCCTGGGGTCATGCTGCAGGCATGCTGCTGCTCAAAGTTGATCTGTGGGTCAGATATGGAAAGACCGAGAAGTCTTGTACCTCAGGGACAAACAAGTGGTTCCTCGCATCCAAAAGAGAGGTGAAGCCAGCCAGACTGAGTGAAATCTGCATCAGAAAGCCAAAGTGGACAGACACCCAACTGCAACCAGCCAGAAAGGCCAATGTCAAAGTTATAATATATTTTATATTAAAAAATGAATTTGCTTCATGCAAAGACATTGCTATCACACATATTGCACCCAGGGGTGTAGTGGAGGGTAAACCCAGCTAAACTCATTTTACCCACCGTCTTTAAATCAGGCTGAGTGTTTACTCGCTTATTTTCTGATTAACTGTGTTAATAAATGAGGGGAAACAAGGTGGGTAAACTCTGCACTCGACAGGTTTACCCACCTCTGTATTTACCACTACACCCCCCGATTGTACCACATTGTATCCCACACAATTATATTCATGCGTTATCTAACATCTATTTTATTGTGTATTCAGAGCTGAGGGATGAAGACATAAAGCGTGTGGATTCCGATGCAGCCTCATCAACAACTTCTGTGAACTGATGTCCATTGTCTGGCCATCTGTGGAGGGTTTCATCCCTTCCTCTTTTTTCTCTCATATCTAATACACACAGAAGAGAGCAAGCAGTTAGTACAAAACAGTTAATCTACTCAGTTGACCACAGGTTTATCACATCCTCAATTCAAGTCTGTGGAAATCACACAGCATGCCTTAAAGGGCTTCATGAGATAATGTAGACGTAACAGAAACTATCTGGCCTAACAGACAATCCTGACAAAAATGTAGCTACATTAAATTACTCACCATTTCTTCCCTGCACTTCGAGTCATGCTATGTTGAGTCATGCTGGGTGATCACATTGAACAATAAATCACAAGGAAGTGACCATGTTTACCCCTCATGTTTTGCATCGCCTTTGCTGGACTGGGTTGAGTAGGAGCAGACAGATGGGACAAAGCCAGGACTGTCGAAGTCCTCAGATGCCTCTCCTGTACAAATAAAGTGTATTCCAATGACTTACAGTAACGTTAACACACCAAAACAGGTCATTGGCCTACCATTACTACGTTAACAGTTAATAGCAACACAACTTTAGCAAAATTGAACGAAGGTACGTTAGCTTTTAAGCTAGTTCAACTCAAACTTGAACATAATTACTCTGTTGCTTGCAAACATTTGTTAGTTATATATGCATGGGACTCAATAATTACGTTATTTAATGTTTGTTCTAAGTTAAAACGAGCGATGTAACGTTATGGCTGATTAGCCTGTTAGCTGAGGCCTAACGTTAACTTACCTGTTAAGAAGTGATCACTGCAAATGCGGGCATTTTTAGCCAGTTCCTCGCTCAAATCGCATTTTCTGATTGCTTGCAACCAAAGACGTCTGTAGTTAGCCTTAAATGGGGTGCGAGTCGACGGAATTCAGTAAAACGTTAGCATTTTGTTTCTTTGTCAAAACGATTCAGGCAACCGACTGCACAACACGACATGATGATGCCGGCCGCTTCCTTGCTGCAGCCGACATGCGCAGTAGAACCTGCATGACGTTAGAGTGACGTAGACTGATAATTCCCCCTATAGCCTGGGTGCGTAAAATGGCGTCGTTCGACTTCCGACGTACGAGTACTTGCACAAGAACTTCCGGTCTGGTTTGTTTCGAGGAGAGATGGCTTTATTCCACACTCTGTTTGCAGGACCTTCCTAAAATCACGGTAAACGATGTACATCGTATCACGAGTGCTTCCTCGGTAGCTTAGACAAGCAAAAAAAGAAAAGGGGTTTAAGATGTATATTTCGAGCTACATTCACAACTACGAGGGTGAGTAAAGGTATCATTAGCACTATGCTAGCGCTAGCTAGCTAACTAACATTAGCTGGCTGCCTTGCAACTAACGTTACCTTGCTACTTATTGCAATCTACTACGTGGGTGTGTGAAAGAGGCATGGTGGGGGTGGAGAGACTGAACAGGTGAGTTAATTTGGCAGGGGCGATTAAGTGAAATTATACAAATCGGACATACCTGGTGTAAAATTGAATGTCCCCACCAGAATCTGCAAAATCGCCTCAGGCTTCATTGGGACTGTAGCTGGACGGTCTCTAGTTGTTCTGGAGCACTTCTATTTGTTTCCTCACTGACTCGTTATGGGCCAGGGCATCATCCAAAGTGGCAGGATTAGGAGCCATGCGATAGTCATGCTCTTGCAGGCAGCTGCTGGCATCCATCTCATTATCGGAGGAGTCCAGAGCTGGCAGAGGGGTGACAGCAGGATGCTCCCAGTGCTCCCGCACACCTAGCCTGGGTGCGGGTTCGGAGTACTCATTCCACACAGAGTGTGGGGACAGCTCCTTTCTTGAGCCTCCTTAACACACCTGTACCTGGCACAGTGAAATCACCCAGTTCAAAATACTGACTAACCACTTTTGTACTCTTGGTGACGGTAAATGCATCCCTCCGAGTCTTCGCTAGCCACTTAGCTCTTTCCTCGCAGTTGCTAGGGAATGAATGGAAACTTAGAAGAGAATTAAAGCTTGCCGAATTCACACACTGTGGCACACAACAGTGCTCAGTGGAGCCTGATTCACGGCGTTGATACTTGAACGCCCCTTTTTGAGTCATTAATTTTTCGGACGAAATTAAGATTTCGGACGGAAGTTAGCAGCTGGCTAATGATTCAGTAGGACCTAATCATCCGGTTGGACTGGAAGTTCTTATGCAAACAGACACACCCGGAAGTTCCACAGCGCGCCATTAATGCACCGAGCCTATTCCTTTCCACAAACGCTCTGTTGATAGCGTCGTTGTTCAGCTGGTTGATAATATTTCCCCGTCCTGGCTGATGGCTTCGATTGTGTACTTCCAGTGCCCTGTTTTGTTTCGCCATGATTTTTTTTTAACTTACGGTAGTAGTGGTCCTGTGTTCCGCTACCTATATGCACACTCTCTTCCGCATTCCGACTCGGCCAGCTCGATCATTTCCGGACAGCGCCGGAAGTGATAAGGAGAACCGACAACAACAGCGCATCAATGGCGTTTTTCACTCTTCAAGATCTACCCAAACTCACAGTTAACGATATAAGTCGCATTATCCAAGAAGCATGCCATACGTCAGTTAGCAAAAAGGAGACGGGCCTCAAACTTTACGTTTTAAGCGACATCCACGAACCCACGATTAATTAGAAGGTAAGATCCAGACGTGTAATGTTAGCACCTAGCATGTTTTTGTACGAGCCAATGCTAGCGTAGCGATAAGGTACTGATAACTTTATGTTTCTATTTGTCAATCACTGTTACAATTTTCTGAATGTCATTGTCAATCTCAATTTCAAACAAGGCTTCGACAGGAGAACTATCAATTAGGGCTGAGTGCTATAGATCTATGAGGAAAAGCCAAAACCCTCACAGTTTTGAGCGTAAGGGAACGTTATCCTGCAGGTTCAGTGCGGACTGGTTTATGAGACAGGTTTCTGTTCGTCAAATCAATAAAGTTTCTGTGAATCATATCACTGCTATGACTCTAATACTGTTATAGGCTACGTTAAATATACCCCATACATAGCCCTAGTGTGTAAAATGTGTAAAAGTAATGGGATTCACAGAAACTATATTGCATTCTGGGTTCTTTAACTTATTTTACACATTCTGTGTTCCCTATTATTTTAAAAGAGTACAGTGAGATTGGTAATGATTTGGCTACAAGCTTTGATTTACACATTAGTGCATATCAACTGTGGTTTTATTGTTCATTTTTTTCTCATTCATGTTATCAATTCTTACATCATTAATATTTTTCTCACTGTACTCATGTATTCTCCTTTATAACAAAAGTTTATGTTATTGAAAACTTGTTTTTTTTTATTTGTTTTTTTATGCAGGGTGTTAAACCTGGTCTGGTGAATAACATGGTGATTCTTTCTGCCAGACCTCGGAAAAGGAGACTGGTAGAAGGCATCAGGTTATTATTATTAGTATTAGAATATATTTTTATAGTAATCTTATCAGTAAGCTATCAGATAAAGTAATCATCTGCTACGTTATAGGATTAATTTTATTTTAGCATTTACTGGTAGTAATGATACTGTCAGTCGATCAAGCAAGAAAGTCCAAACCCGATCTTTTCAGGCTTTTCACACAAATAAGGCCTTTCTACTACTCCTTAAATACAAATAAGGTATTTCTTTATTCTCTGGTGTTTCATTTGAATGTATGCTTTAGCTTACTTCATGCAAACAATGAGTTCATCTTTTTGAGTAAGAATGAGTCATCTTTTTTTTTCTTTTTTTTTTTCATAGGAGAAACTTGTATAAAGGCGTTGATTCACCTCTCCCTGAACTTTACATGCTCAGGGTGGACGAGGTCTACGGTGACCTTTCTAGTGATGTGGCTCCTCATAACAACTATGGCCATAGCCGATAATGTGCCTCTGGTAGAATCTAAGTTCGGTAAAGTACAAGAAGGAAGTGTGTTGTCCGATCACTTGCCAACAAAGACAGTGCCAAAAACCCATCCACACTCAGATGCCCCTTCTCCCCCACAGCTGCCACTTTCTGGTTACAGGCTGAGACCCTCTACCTGTTGCTTCGTCCGCTCTGAGCATGAGTGGCTCCACATGATGTCCCTGGCAACGTCATTTGAGACAGCTCACAAAATTGAGAACAGCAGAGTTCCTGTGTAGATTGGCACCAACTAAGGTGGTCCCGCATCGCCTCCATCAAATTTAGAGAGGGCTGTCACACCAGGGGACAGACCTCTGCTGAAAATCTGGCGAAAAGGCTTCCGAGACCCAGTCATCAGACTGCAGACATGAGGAGGGGGCTGGACATGGAACCTGCAGCAGTAGACGAGTACTGCAGAGCAAGGGAGGTCAATCAATATCCTTGTGGGTTCCTTATCCACCCTGACGCACCTTGGATGGGGTCATCACCTGATGGCATAGTGTATGATCCAAAGGGGCAGACAGAGTTTGGCCTTGTTGAAATTAAATGCCCAAATGTTTCGAGTTATGTGGACTGCCCATACATTAAGATCAGTGAGGGCATACATACACTAAGGAAACCCCATCCGTACTTTTGGCAGATCCAGGGTCGGCTGTTCATTTCTGGACTTGAATGGTGTGACTTTGTTGTCTACACACAGGAAGACATGTTCATTCAGAGGATTCTCAGAGACAATGAAATCGCAGCCACAATCACAGAAAATGTTGACTATTTCTTTTATTTTTACCTCTATGCTTCCCTGCAATAGAGAACTGCTCTGCACGCTGCCTCACTCAGCTCAGTTTGTCACAGGGATAGTCAGTGGTAGTGTATATAGTGTAATACTGTGTTTTTAAATGTTTATCTGTAATTTTCTGTAGTGCACTAATATTTATTGTTAAAGTGTACTGAAGTGGAATATCCAATAACATGGTTAAATTAAGTTAAAGTGAAAACAAAAAAGGTTATAAATGCAGCTGCAAGAACAATACTTTCATCATATTTTCGGATGTTTGATTAGAAAGAGAACTTATTTTAATTGTAATTATAGCTATTCTGATTATCTGTTAATTCCCTCTGCTCCTTCATCTGTTTCACTCTGCGGAGTATTAAGTGTTTTGACGGTGATTTGTTATTTGGAGTGCTTTAACTCGGTGTAATAAAGCTAAATGATTAACATTGGAATGTTGTGTCTTGTATTAACTACAGTAATTGTTATAGAAAGGTAAATGAGCAGAACTGACAGGGAGGAGTTTTGCCAGGGGGACATAGCACGTGGGAGGATTACGCTATCCCCCCCCAGTTGCCCCCCCTCCCCCCAAACAGGCGCCCCGACCGACCAAAGGAGGCGACCATGTCTTGCTCTATCACTGATTTTATTAATCTCTTCGAGTCTTTTAATCTTGAACATCTGTTAAGGAGCCAACTCATAATAAGGGGCATACTCTTGATCTGGTGTTGTCTTACAATGTTTCTCTTGATAATATTGAACTGCTAGATTTTAATGTCTCTGATCATAAAGCTGTGATTTTTCACATCCTGCTCCGGCTCCTTGCTTACGAGTCATGTACCTGTATCTGTTTTAGGTCTTTTAATTCCAAGTCAGCTAGTAGTTTTAGAATAAAGTTTTTATTGGCTCCGGCTGTTATTATTATTCGTCCGTCGCAGCGACAAGGACCATCTAGTCATCCTGTGATGGATGACTGATGACTTGCACAATGATTAAAGTGAGGAAGAGTTGCGCGTCATCAACCCCACTCTCTCATCTGAGACCACCTATTACCAGTGGCAAGACGAAGCGAGACGACTGGCAATGGAGAGGGATGCAGATTTTTCCTCAAGGTTTCTTCCCGAAGCCTTTCCCATAGACGTATACTCGTGAGGTTTTGGAGGTTTTAAATCAAGAGTTTTCCTTCTCCTAGATGAGCTGCCTGACAAGGGTAATGAGCTTCATCTACCCAGGTTGGAAATCAGAGTTGTCCTTCTCCTAGCCTGGCTGCCAACCAAGGCTAACGAGTCCAATCGACCCACCTGGTTATACTGCCTGGAACCCAGTCGCCCCCTCACCAGACTTTGTGAAAACAGGAGGTACCGCGAGAAGGTGCTGCTGCGGCTGGCTCTGGGTAGTAATACCCTTAACCAGAAGGATCTCTCTGCAAATGATTTATTGTACTCCTGTCTACTTTCTTCATCTATCCTTCTATCCCACTTCTTTGCCAACCTCTTCCTCAGTATTCTTTGCTGTACCTCCTCATTCCACCACCAAGTCCCCTTGTCTTCCTTCCTCTGTCCAGATGACACACTGAATACCTTCCTAGCTGTCTCCCTCTCTATTTCTGCAGTGCTTGCCCAGCCATCTGTCTTAACTCCTCCCTGGACTCTCCCTGAACTCCACACCACAGTCTTCCTTCTTCAGCCTCCACCATTTGATCCCTTGCTCTGCCTTCACTCTCTTCCTCTTCTTGATCTCCAAGGTCACCCTACAGACCACCATCCGAAGCTGCCTAGCTACGTTCTACCATGTCACCACCTTGCAGTCTCCAATCCCTTTCAGATCGCGCCTCCTGCCTAAGATATAGTCCACCTGTGTGCACCTTCCTCCACTCTTATGCGCTACCCTGCATTCCTCCCTCTTCTCGAAGTATGTATTCACCACAACCGTTTCCATTCTTTTCGCAAAATCCACCACCATCTTTTTTTCCACATTCCTCTCCTTGACACAATACCTACCCATCACCTCCTCATCACCCCTGTTCCCTTCACCAACATGCCCATTGAAGTCCACTCCAGTCACCACTCTCTCCTCCTTAGGTACACTCTCCACCATTTCATCCAACTCACCCCAGTTCTTCTTTCGCTTCCATCTCACACCCAACTTGCGGGGCATATGCGCTGATAACATTCATCATCACGCCTTCAATTCCCAGCGTCATACTCATCACTCTGTCCGACACTCTCTACACCTCCTACGCATTCTTGACATACTCTTCCTTCAGTATTACCCCTACCCCATTTCTCCTCCCATCCACACCATGGTAGAAGAGTTCGAACCCACCTCTGATACCCCTGGCCTTACTGCCCTTCCACCTGGTCGCTAGCACACACAGTATGCCTACCTTTCTTCTCTCCATCATATCAGCCAGCTCTCTCCCTTTACCAGTCATGGTGCCAACATTCAAGGTTGCGACTCTCACTTCCACACTCATACTCTTCCTCCTCTCCCGCTGCCTCTGCACATGCCTAGCCCCCTCTCCTCCTCCTTCGCTCAACAGTAGCCTAGTTTCCACTGGCACCCTGCTGGCCAACAGTACTGGTGGCAGTCTTTGGTAACCTGGGCCTCGACTGATCCAGTATGGAAATCTGATTTATGATCTGCACATTTGATTGGGCAATTATCTGGGCTTGGGACCGGCACTGAGAATGCACTGACCAGAGTAAGTCATTTACGTTCCCGTCTGTTCTCATTTAATCAATTTTCGTATTGATTTTGAATACAACAGAATGACCAGAATCGAAATGAAAATTGATTAAATTAGACCAGAGGACCGTAATTGAACATAATTGATCAACAGCCGATTAAGGGGCTATCGAATAAAAGTAGACACGATTAGGTTGCCCTAGGATAAAGCACTGTTAAAAATGTGTTTTAAAGATACGATCCATAATTCAAACGGGCTGCCCTGCTGCCACAAACTGATACCTCCCAAATTGATTGACAGGTCTCTTATGTAATACAAGGACTAACACCAAACAGCAGCTAAATCTATGTTTCTGTAAGATGCTGTAAGACTTGTTTACGTCGGAAATGTTTATTAGCATTTGAGCAAAACAGGCTCGTATTTTCAGTCGGTTGAGAAAAACACAAAATGCTTATTTTCCACGTGTAACTCAAATTCTTCCGCTGTGCATGTGAAATGTACCTCAACTTTATGTGGTGAAAGGAATCTCAGATTGGGCCTTTGAAAAAAAAGTTGCTAGAGAAGTGGCTTTTGTGAGTCCCAGCGGGGGACCATTCCGCAATTTAAGTACATGTACAAACATAAAAACACACATATTCACCATGATTCTTTTACTTTGTGTTCTTGGAATAGTTGGGAGAAGAGTGTCTGTGGATTCGAGAGCTATAGCTGTATCATTTATGTAGACAGGAAAAAGTCTGTGATGGCCCGGCGGCCTGTCCAGGGTGTCTCCCCGCCTGCCGCCCAATGACTGCTGGGGTAGGCCCCAGCATCCCCGCGACCCTGAGAGCAGGATGAGCGGTTTGGACAATGGATGGATGGAGCAAGTCTATTAAAAGATTTATAAACAAATAAAAAGAAACTTAAAAGCTACTCTAGCACTATTGGTAGCTGGTGAACAGATTTCCCAATAGGTGTGATGTGACATTTTGTCTTTGTTTCCTGTTAGTCCAACCACAGGGTTCTGGACCAGTTGTGGCCGTCTTATGGTTTTCTTGGGTAACGCTGGTGGCTATGCATTGCAATAGATAAGCGTACTGGTAACAAGTACATGTACCAATTTCTTGGAATAGACCATCCGTCTGAATCACACAGGGTTGATATTTCTCCCTCCAGTCGGCTAGAAACGTGTCTGGTTTAGCTGACAGATTTGCATTATGTAGGCTACATACGCATTTTGAAATGCTTCTAATATTTTATCCTATACTAACCAAACTATTAAGCCAATATGTTCACTGGCCACTGTTGAGGCCATAATAGAGAAAAACATCTATTTACAACCAAATATGAGAAGATGATTTCTGGTTTTATTGAGACAGCGGCCAAAATCATATTTTACAAATTTTAATGACTCAAATTTAACACCAAACATGAGGAATCCTGTTTCGTTATGGTTGCCGCCACCAACTGTGCCATCTGCTATTTGTACTTTTTACTGCTACAATACTTCAGTAGGATTCCTTTTACCAACTGCACAATCTGCCATTTGCAGGTTTACTGTTGAGGGTACCATTGCATGTCAGACAACCTCTACTGTCGCACATGCCCAACAAAGTCAATCCAAAGTCTGCACCCACTGTCTTTGCACTTGTATCCTGTTCTTGCACTTTGATTTTTCGAAGTACTTTTATTTCCAACTTGTGTGTTGAGCCAGCAAAGCAAGCATCTCATGAGAATAAGTGTAAACATGCTTTCATGACTTGTAATACATACGACTTCAAAACTGTCAGTGACTGTTAAAAAGAGGCAAGTGTAACGTTGAAGAGAAGTTTCATTTTATTCATTCAAACAGTGTGTGCCATGGGGACAGCAACTTATTCAGAGCAAACAAAAAAAAAAACCAAAAAAAAAAAACCGAAGATTGTGAATCACAGTTTGTCTGATAGTCTCTTGCTAGCAGACATATTCACACATACACACAACCAGGAGAAAGACATGCCAAAATCAGAGCTTTGAGTACTGACACGTTGTCTGTTTCATGAGAATGACTGCAATGATTAAATAAATTATGATGGGATAAATACATATAGTACTGCATATGAAATCATATAGAAAAAAAAAGTGCAAGGACCCCACTGGTCAACAACTGGTCCTTAGTTCACGGCACACTGGAAAAAAAGGAGCCAGCGCAAATAAAGATGTGATGACTAGATGGACAGTTTGGACATATATGATCGGCTTAAGCTTATTAGATTGAGGGAAAGAAAGAACGAAAGCCACTTTATTTTTGTCACTGTATGGCTACAACGGGGCGGCATGGTGGCGCAGTGGTTAGCGCGGTCACCTCACAGCGAGAAGGTCCTGGGTTCGAGCCCCGCGGTAGTCCAACCTTGGGGGTCGTCCCAGGTCGTCCTCCGTGTGGAGTTTGCATGTTCTCCCCGTGTCTGCGTGGGTTTCCTCCGGGGGCGCCGGTTTCCTCCCACAGGCCGAAGACTTGTAGGTCAGGTGACTCAGCCGTACTAAATTTTCCCTAGGAGTGAATGTGTTTGTGTGTTGGTCCTGTGATGGCCTGGCGGCCGGTCCAGGGTGTCTCCCCACCTGCCACCCAATGACTGCTGGGATAGGCTCCAGCATCCCTGCGACCCTGTGAGCAGGATAAGCGGCTTGGATAATGGATGAATGGTTACAATGAAATCTGAGTTCTGCATTTAACCCATCCTATTGTATAGGAGCAGTGGGCAGCTGCAGCGCCAGGGGACCAACTCCAGTTCTGTTTTCTATCATCTTGGTCAGGGGCACAGAGAAGAGAGGAGTATTAACCCTGACACAGTAAAGATAAAATGCTGATCAAGACCAGCGGTGCATCAGTGATAACCGAAGGACTTTCAAATGGCAATCATCATAAGGCAAAAGCACAAAAAAACAAAGTCAAATCAGTTTCATTTATTTTTTTAGCTTATTATCCCATCTTCATACAACTTTCAGTTTGATACTCCTTGGGATAGGTTATGTATCATGAATTTACTCGTGAAAAAACAGGTAGGCAACTATTGTGCAAGTCAAAAAGGTGAACTGAATTTGGGTGGTTTTAGCCTCCTGACATCTCCGGTCACTGCTAATTGGGAAACAACACAAGAAAAGAAAGAAAAAAAATGCAGCACCTAAAAACAACTGTAGGATTCACACTCAAACAGGACTGACCACAATCTGAAATCACATTAAATTATAAAATTCTCTCTGGGATGGACACACAGACACACACACACAAAAAGAAAAATGTAAACCCTTCTCTAACTTTCTAAAAAGGGGGAAAAAAAGATGAAGGAATCCATAAAAAAAAAGGGAAACTAAGCCTGCCCCCTCCAACCCTTCCCCAACCCTTCACCTGGATAAAAGGCTTCTGTATGGAGAGCCCAAGTCCATTGGATTTGTTTGTTGTTTGCATGTTTGTTTAAAACCAGAATCAGGAGGAGAGACGCCTGCGGTCCTCCGCTGAAGGAGCTGCACAGAGGTTGGAGCAGAATATGTCCGCCAGCTCTTCTCCTCTACAGCTCATCCTTTGGCGTGACGTCATTGTCCTCCTCCTCTGTCTGAGAGTCTTCCTCGCTCTCCTCATCTTCCCCCTCTCCTTCCTCTTCCCCCTCATCTTCCTCCCCATCATCTTCGTCATCATCATCCCCCTCGGTTTTCTTCTTGCTCTTCTCCTCCTCCTCCCTCAGTTTCCTCTCCACCTCCTCCTGTTCGTCCTTCATCTTCTTTTCTGGTCCCTGGTGAAGAGAGAGAGAGGGAGCGAGAGAGAAAAAAATATTAGGCCTATTTAATTTACTTACTACCCCTTTAAGAGGCACTCCCCCGTCCTTTACACCAGTTATCAATTTGCCAAGACGACCAGTCACTTAATGTACACCTGGATGACATTAAAACACTCAGCACCACACATCCTACATCACAAGAACCCAGTCAGACTTAAATGTTCAAATTGTTCACCTCCAATGATGATCAATATTGGTCTGCAAATAGCATAGTTGTACAGGTGGATTACAGTGGTTTTTCAGGTCAGAGTAGTGATGTCACATTTCTTTTGATTCCGTTCAACCCCTCAATCTGAAAATTAAATCTGCCTCATTAGCCACCTGACCTTTTGACCATCCACACATGGTGGCGAGTTCAAATAGCAACTCAAGCACTGCAGGCTGTGTATTTGTCAAAATAATGCTTGTTGGATGATCCATCAGCCACCAAGACAGCAGCGGTCAAGCACTGAGGTGTTGCCACTTAAAAACCAAGTGGTTGAGGGCTTAAGAGGAAGGCTGCGTTCAGAACCAGCTTGTATCTACACTTGTCATACCAGGCACGGCACAAACAGGAACACGCCTCCTACCTTAGTAGCTCCCCAGGTTTCCTTCCCAAACTCCTCCGCCTCTTTGACATCATCAGTGATCAGGAAGTTGTCAAAGATGGTGCCTGATTTCACCTGGACAGAGCAAAAGACACTTAATGAGATTAAGAAGTACAGGAGGGCGGTATTAGCATCCTCAGACAAAATTAATCACTTATTACTATAGAATTCTTAAATATATAATGCACTTATTACAACTCTGACAAGTTTATGTTTACCTGCCATAGGTCCAGACCCAACACTCCAATGTTATCAAACTTGTACATAGTGGCATCAGCAGAGTACTCTGGGTTGTCGATCTCAGGGTGGATCCAGGCTCCCTTGTAGTCAGGGTTGTCGATCTGTTTGGGTTTCCACTCACCCTGGGAGGTAAAACAAACTGAAGTTATTACTGTTCCTATTTTTTTTTTTACTATACACAAGTCGCTCAGTTAGCTGAGAGTGGGTTATCACAAACATTTTGACCCAGTGTTGTAGTACTTGTGTCCAGGACTCGAGCCCTGATTTTCAGGACTCGTGACGTGAGCACCGATGACTCGGACTTGAGCATTGACTGCATTCGGACTCGAACTTGTTAAATGATAAAGACTTATTTTGTTTTTGTTAAGTTTTTTTGTAATAGGCCCTAATAATTTGGCATAAGATATTGACAGCTATATTAACTTTTAATTATAATAATTATTTGTATGTCAAGCTTTTTTACGGTGCCAGAGTGGAGCACTGGAGCCCATCTTGGAACTCGACTCAACCCTGATGACTCGGACTCGAACACTGGGGACTTGAGACTCAACTTGGACTCGAGGTTTAGTGACTCGACTACAACACTGTTTTGACCACACAAATCTACAATCCGTGTCTAAATTTTTCTTTAAAATAATGGATTGGATCCGCACGATGACCAATACTTAAGAGCTGGGTAACTGGAATTAATGTCAGCAGTGAGCAAAAAGTAAATAATGTACAAATCCATACTGCAAGATGTTTGACGGAAAACTAAACAACAGAAAACCATTTCAATGTTGGCAAAAATCAATATCATGGATTTTATTTTGCAATCATATCCCAAATATGAGCATATGTGTGTCCTAACTCAGTGATGTGTTCAGGAGCACAACAGCAACAAAAAGGGGGTACAGTCACATTTATTATTAACAAGTCTTTCTATAATGGCGGGCTATACCTGGTATTCTGGGTTGGTGATCATGGGAGGTTCCCATTCTCCATCCATATCCTCATCCCAGTCATCGGGCTTCTTAGCATCAGGGTCAGGGATGGTCTCTGGCTTGTCCCAATCCTAGTGGAGAACAGTATCTTTATTATTTGTTGAATAATTAAGGTGTATAGAATGTGATGAGTATAAATGGTAAAAAAAAAAAAAAGCAGTGTCTTTATGCATGCCCAGTGATGCAGGTAAGAAAAGCAAAGAAAGTTTAATTGGTTCATCTGGACGCGTTTATTTGTCCTAAATGACAAAGTGTAATCTATCTGGACACTGCTTGGCATCCTCATCATACATCTTATAATTCCATTCTTTTATCCTCTTTCAATGTTATATTCTGTGAACTGTGTACACACAGCATCCATTGCACATCTGTCTCCCTGAGGTTTATTTTTTCTCCTTGTAAAGGCTTTTTTTTTTAGGGAGTTGTTCTTCATCCGATGCAAGGATGTTGTATTGCTGTTAAGCCCACTGAGGTAAATTCGTAATAATGGGCTATACAAATAAAATTATATTGACTTTTAAGCCACTCGGTAATTACGTAACCCTCCTCATCTCTTACTTGGAAATGTAGCAATGGGATTGTGGAGCAATGGGCCTCGCTTGCATTGCCTTTTCCCCACTCATGCATAGAGTAAGATGGGGTAAACTGATATGAATGCTTTTTCTGCCCGGCTGTCTGCCAGCTCTGTGACGTTTCCGCTGAGAAAATATTTACTAGTAAAACAACGCTGGGCAAAGGACAAAATAAAGGGTCCCCTATTGAGTAATTAGGAAGAGTAACATGGACGAGTACGTCATGTCAAATCAAATATTTAAGATAAAGTTCTTTTGTAGTTTAAAGCTACAGAATTGCTTTAATGCTACAGTCATGATATGCATGCAAGTAAATGCCTCCGATAACTTTCTATTGCTGGTATATTTAAGACAAGCTAATCCAAAAAACATCCAGATCATTAACGCTTTGGCAGTGGCTCATTTCACTATATGTATTGTCAAAGCAATACAAGCAGTGGCTCATTTTAGTGGCGATAGTCAGGAAATAGTTTCCCATGAAAAATGGTCCTCTGCATGTTGTTTTACTTCCTCATCTTGGCAAACACGAGGAAGAATGCAGATAGCAGAGAGTTGAAGTTAAAGAAAAGTTGCTGTGGCCAAACAGCAGACATGGCAGACCAAGCCCACAGAAGACAGTTACCAATCGATACCACAGAATTAATAGCAAAAACTTAAATTCATCCATCTTTTTTTTCGCGGCAGCGGGGAAGGTACCGACATAGCAGCACCATCTACTCCCGTTTTATTTTGAAAGAACCTTCTCAATTTGGATTAACCAAACACCACCTTACCCGACCGAGCACCTGTTATTACCATAGGCGTCGGTAAGTGAACCGGAAAAAAAAAAACAACCATCTACAGGAATGGCGCTTTAAGGATCAAGAAGTGTGTGATAACCTTGTTAAGTCTACATTTAGGCACAATGGCCATTGTTTAAATAGAATAGTGCGTTAAGACCGACACCCATAAATGCATAAATCTACAAGATCTGAAAACAGAAACAGCCTGATCCCACCCACCTTCCCAAACAGCATGGCGTGTACACTCCTCTTAGAAAGTAAACGTTAATGAATACACTAGCGATTGAAAAGGAAGATACGTTATTTGCTGAAGGCGGGGGTGGGGGTGGGGGGGGAGATTTCTACCCAAAACTGGAATTATGCCGACTTGAGAGGAAACAGGTCTTGCCCATCTATATAATGCCCCTTTTCCACCTCACTGTACCGGCTCAACTCGCTTTACCTTTTCCGGATTTCGTTTCCCACCGCAGATGGTACACCCTGCTTTGCCGGTTGCATGTGGGCGTGTTGACTAGTTGTTCCCCTCCTTCTCTACCAGCACCCCCATGAGTGTTTTAGTTAACCGAGCCGACTCGAAACGGCTGCTCCACATGAACAACATCGGTGTAACAGATTCGCTGAATTTTTTTTTTCCCCCCCGATTTCAAACTCCCCAAAAATTGGGAAAAATACAGGCGTAGTTGGAAAATATGATGGTGTGATCGATTATGCCGGCCTCCCAAGGTGCAGACGAGAATATTTACAAAAGTGCAAGAAGACGGAACAGAAAAACAAAATACTCCATTGCAAAAAAAATATATATATAAAAAAAGGAGTTACTCAGTAACTCAAATATCTTTCAAAGAAGAAAAAAAAAACCCCAAAAAACTTTTATACAAAGAATTTACAACAGTACTACAACCACTGTATCAAAACAAAGTAGTCGTTACCGCCTCTGTAACCAAACTTGACTCCACCGGGGCCGAAGGCAGCCCTTTTAAACCGGTAGCCCCTCCCACTAGGCTTAATTAACATTTTAAACAAGGACTATCCAAACAGTCTCCTTTTAAGTTTGCAGCAACAAAACAAAAAAAAAAGAGACGGGAGAGAGTGTTGTGACTATGCAACGCACTACAACAAATGGTAAACGAATAAAACATTTGCATGAATGCATGTGTAAATGAAAATAGAGCGACCAAGTCTGCACGCTTGGTTGCTCCACTGAAACGGAGAAGGAAAGAGGGACGATAGTGAGGTTTATTAACCTCTTAATGAGAACGGAAGGGAGCCGGGAATGTGTGGCGTGTGTATGAGCGCCGCCCGCAGTCGGTGATGGAGCCGCTCCGTCGCAGGTAGATTATCAACTAATACAAAGAAACAAGTTTCACGAGTCGCTCTACTGGTATCCTCCCTGGTTGTAAACGCAGCTGTTCAATTTCCCTCACCTTTTAGTATTGACTCAGCTCGCTTTGGAACCTCGACGGAGGTTGTACCAAAAAAAAAACAAACAAAAAACGAGTAGAGTCGAGACCATGCAGTGGAAAAGGGGCATAAGGCAATATGGCCCTGATAAAGGGTTTTCTGTGTTTTTCCTCATCCGAGTCATGGGAGAGGTGGTGTTGTACATGACACATAATGCAACTGTAAAGCCATCTGGGAATAAATTGTGATTTAAGGGCTACACAAATAAATTTGACTCGACTATACCGATTACTTTCGCTGCACATTGGCTAGTGTTACGTGCCAGATAGGGGCCAAGTGCTTGTGGTGTGTGTGTGTTTTTGTTCCCTTCCTCTCCCCCTCCCCAGTTTTCTCTCCAGATGCTGAAAATAAAAATCAATTTTCATTTTTCACTAAAAAAAAAAAAAATGTTTTGTGTGTTCGTTCATTATGTAAAGTTTGCATCAGCGTTGCCACGCCTGGTAGGTAATGTGTTCTCTCGTGCTGTCAAAAGCTAGGTTTTCCAAGCACACGCTCACCTTGTGCTTATTAAAGCCCTTGCTTTGTCTGAGGCTATGTGGAAGACGCCGCAGGACTTTTAAAGTCTGCCATTAAGATTCTCTCTCTCTTTTTCTGAATGCTTATAAAGCAGGATTGGGGCTCCGTGGGAACTACCATCAACTCATCTTCCGAAACAGAGCCAAATACAAGCCACAAAATAACCAAAAGAGTTAAATATTAGCTAGATTGGGGGGAGAATCTTACATTGCATACCTTAAAAAGATACTTTCATGCGGTTTCTGAGCACATTTTTAACATGGGTGGTTTGAATTACAACCGAAAGGTAGATGTGGTTTTATTTCATAGCTATTGGCTTCTGAAATTCAGGGTGGGCTAAACCGCCTGCTGTAGAAAAACGAGAAATTCACTGGTGGCAGCCCCCTTCCTGCTCTGTCGTCACTTTACAAAAAAAAAAAAAAAGGCGCGCAACGAGACCACCGACAGCAGCTTTGAGGTTGAGGATGTGGAAAATGATTCCTCTTTCTCAGTGGAAGTTGACTACTTGCCTCACAAATATGTTGCTCAGCCACTACAGCCATATTCCTTTGAGCCAAAAGGGTGCATCTCCGCTTTTATAGTGTCCCACTACGGACACGCACTCTATGCTAATGGTAAGTCGTGACACGGCAAGTTACCACATTTTCGCCAACTGGAAATCAGTTACTTGGCCGCCGATATCTCTCGTCTGGCCATAAATGTGATTTTAGGGCTACCATTTGTCTCATCGATCACATCCACACGCCTTACATCGATTAACAACGGGAAAAGTTGGATTTTGATGCAAGTATCTCTTTAAGGCAAATTCTTTCAGTGCCAGCTATTTCTGAAATAATGGACAGCTCATTTAGTTAATATTATGGAAGGTATCATTACTCATGTACAGCCTAGTTGAGAAGGTGCTGGAGGGGGAAAATGCAAAGAAAACTCATGTGGTTCAATTACGTGTTGCATTACTACAACAGCCCTGGAAAGTGGCTCTACATATGTCCCTTCACAAGTGTTTTTTTATCTGGCTGTACTACCTCTGGCTTGGTGTCGCTGGGGTCGTCAATCTTAGCCCTGTCATCCCAGTCACTGGGTTTCTTGGCCTCAGGATCTTTGATCTTCTTAGGAGGGAGCATATCCCAGTCGTCCTCTAGGCTGCCTGACCCCACCTTCTCATTGTCAATCTTGACCTCGTACGTCTGGTCTGGATTCAGAATCAGCGTGTACAGGTGGGTCAGCTCATCATCCTGAAGGAGGATGCAATGGGATGGAGACAAAAGCAAGTGTGTATGAAAGTTACAAAAAGCAGATAGGAGAGTTGTGCATCTGACTTTTAACGATTAAACAATTCAATTCAAGAGAGAATCAAGATGTTAGACATGCTCGTAGAAAAAATAAATACCTTGCAATTGATGTCTTTTTTGATGAGGTGGTTCTGTCCCTTGTAGTTGAAAATCACATGAACCTTCTTTGTGCTGTATCCACAAATATCAGGGCCTGGGGACACAGGTCACACGTTTTGAGTGTGCTTAGAAACTTTACACTTACAACAGAATCACCGAAGAGGAACAGCTGTGTGGTCCACTGAACTACTAAGTGGGAAAATGCTGTCACCACTTAGTCAACAAGTAGCCTTCAAAGTCTTCTCTCCAAACAGATGTAAAAACATTAGGTTCAGTCCTCAACTGGCCTAATAACACAGACAAAACGAGACTTACCAAACATGATGTAATACTGTGACTCTCCATGCATTTCGCTCTGGTCAAGGCTGGAGGGGAAGATCTTGACATAGCCACCTCCACAGTCAATCTTCTGCTCATGCTTTACTGTGAACTGGATGACCAGGGGCTTGCCTTCATTGCTGAATGCTTCAAAGCGAGAGGATAGGGCGTAGAAACGGGCGTCCTGTGTGGTTTGGAGACCTAAGAAAAATCATGACAAACGGGATTGAACGACAGGTTTTAGCAACTCCGTTTATCTGTCCGCCTTACAGGGTTTCCTGGTAAACTCTGAACACACACACACACACACACACACACACACACACACACAATCTATCCATCCTATATCATTTTGAGTGGGTTTTGCCTTTTTCTGTGACCAGGTGTCCCTTATTATTTTTGTTCATTGTCATTTCTCTCAATTTGATCATGATTTTTTTTTCCTAAGGAGGCCAGAAGCGAAACCAAATAGCTTTCTGCATTTGGCCAAGCAGACTAGACTTTTGTCTTCACTTTTTTACCCATGCATGCAAACACACACACAAATAGTCTCCCGCCTCCTTCTTGTCACATTGGTAAACAATCCACAACGATTTGACTGATGCAAATCAACCCAATTGAGCCATTTTGTATCAAATGTTACCCTTATCAGCCTCGGCATCCCCATAGAACTTCCCAGCAGTCAGTTTCCACTGGCCATAGTCTGACTTGTGCTTGGATTCAGCCCACCGACTCTTCCATGCGTCTGAAACAGAAGAGTTCACGCATGAGCAGTGCAGTACATCACATTTGTCTTATTCCAACCATTAGGCTGTCTCTTAACTAAGCCAGCTCATACACCACGACAACGAGTCGGTTTATTTAACATGCGCTAAAACAGCTACACACTGACAAGTCACCAGGCAGTTTAACAAAGGCGTATATTATGATACAGCATATTCCACACAGACTGCATTTCGGCGGAAAGGCCCTTTGAAAGTAGACTTCGGTGCAATACGTGCGCCAAAAGTGAAAGTACTTCTGCAACCACGACTCGTACACTGATCAAGATTTATTAATACTTATTGAAAAGCCCAACAGGCCACACAGCTGAATTCCTATTGGAAATGAACCCAGCCCGACTTAAATACCACCGTTATTGGCTCATCGTGCGTTTCCTACCGCTACGAAATGGAAATCTTGCAACATTGTAACGATTCGTTTCCTTCGAACGTCCCCAAAAGGAACTCGAGAACCGGCGAGACGCGGGCCACGCACGAAGGGGAATAAACACTTTCGCCAAACCACCGTGGGGGGGAAAAGGGCGCACAGAAATTCGCGATACTGCACCTCCGTCCAGAAACTGCTCCTTGAAGTAGACAGCGGCGTCCGTGGTGACGGCTACCGACGCCAAAACCGCGAGGATTGCCACTTCCAGCCTCATCCTTCCGACCTCTCTCCGGCACTTGCGGGTTCCGAGTGAGCGGAAACGAGCTGAAATAAAGGTTTTATGTTCTCAGGACAACGCAGGGTCGGGAGATTCCGCACGCCTCGGTCCCCGCACAGATGGCCGCTGCTCATTGGACGAAAGCCTGACCAATGAAATGAAACCACGAGTTACCTTCCGGAAGTGCTCGGGTTACGTTGGTACATCGTCGCTAGAGTTCCCGGAGTGCGGCGGGGAGGGGGGGGGGGATAATACCGCCATCGAAGCGCGGCGACCCTCATTCAGCCGCTAGAGGCGCTATTGAGCACGGGCAATGCCGGTAATTGTGAAACGATATTATTATTATTATTATTATTTTAAATAGTTAGCTGTAGTGCTAGCTCTACCACACTTGAAATCGTGTTCAGACGAGGCAGTCACAGATCTGGCTGGAAAATTAGTACCGGTTAATAGGTTGTAACGATTACTGAACTGAAATCCGTGCGGGAGTTGTAATTCATTGTAATTTTAGCCCGACACTCCCAGCAATTCTGCGCGACTCTACTCTGTCCAACTCACCGCCGCCTATCGGCGAAAGCTTACAGTGCAGGCTGAGTGAGAATTTATGGGAGACAACTGGTTTCGCTCCCAGGGGAGCTGAGGTCACATCTATCAAGCGCGTGTCGGAGCTGTGGTATGAGGGGACTTATCTAATAAGGTATGGGGGCATATCTAATAATGTATGGGGGGCATATATCTAATAATGTATGGGGGGCATATATCTAATAATGTATGGGGGCATATATCTAATAATGTATGGGGGCATATCTAATAATGTATGGGGGCATATATCTAAAAATGTATTGGGGGCATATCTAATAATGTATGGGGGCATATATCTAATAATGTATGGTGGCATATATCTAATAATGTATGGGGGCATATATCTAATAATGTATGGGGGCATATCTAATAATGTATGGGGGCGTATATCTAATAATGTATGGGGGCATATCTAATAATGTATGGGGGCATATCTAATAATGTATGGGGGCATATATCTAATAATGTATGGTGGCATATATCTAATAATGTATGGGGCATATATATAATAATGTATGGGGGCGTATATCTAATAATGTATGGGGGGCATATATCTAATAATGTATGGGGGCATATCTAATAATGTATGGGGGCATATATCTAATAATGTATGGGGCATATATCTAATAATGTATGGGGGCATATATCTAATAATGTATGGGGGCATATCTAATAATGTATGGGGGCATATATCTAAAAATGTATTGGGGGCATATATCTAATAATGTATGGGGGCATATCTAATAATGTATGGGGGGCATATATCTAATAATGTATGGGGGCATATATCTAATAATGTATGGGGGCATATCTAATAATATATGGGGCATATATCTAATAATGTATGGGGCATATCTAACAATGTATGGGGGCATATATCTAATAATGTATGGGGGCATATCTAATAATGTATGGGGGGCGAGGGGGGGGGGCAAAAACGAGAGGCAGGCGATGTCATGAGGGAAATAAACGAGAACCGCCGCACAATAAGGGAAGTCCTCTCCTTGTCCGTACATGGTTAATATAGCCCAAATGTAGCACGCTTGCCATTGGCCACCCTGTTCACTGCGGTGTTTCTTCTTCATCCATCCAGTGTTAACAGACGGCTGCGCGCCGAGACGTTACTCTCTTCCTTAACATGCTCGGCGCGTGACCAGCAAGCGACTTGTAGCGAACCGGCGCGTGACGTCACTGTTTAAACGTTCCTTTAACCCCTTCCGGGGTGCGCCGAACCCCGCACCATGAATAGGACATACCAAATGTGGAGAAGGCTGGCCGTTTACGCCGTCCATTACACACGTACGTGTTAATGCCGATGCGCAAATCTCAGGGACGCTGCAAATACTCACCAGCGACAATCCCCCGCCATGCACAAAATGCATCACCGATGTGCACCCAAATGATTTAGAAACGACTTTTAAACTTTGCTTTTTGACAGAAAAAAAACACACAACTGTGGAAGGAGATTCTGATTTAAAGGTGCCAAAATGTCGCCAAAACCACACACATATCCGAAATATACCTGAAATAATACGTCGGGCATGTTTGCAAGCAACCTGCTAACGTTTTTATTTATTTATGCTTTTTTTTTAAATTTTTACTCTTACTTATTTGGTCTTACTCTTATTTTTGCCTTGTCTGGTTTTGTTTCTTTGTAAAGCACGTTGTAACACTGTTTTAGAAAAGTGCTATATAAATAAAGTTATTATTATTGTTATTATTATCTATTCCAACTTTGAATTTGAACTGTGCATGCAGTGTAGTGGGAACTGAGTCTGAAGTGAACAGTAGCTGGATTAAGTGAAGGGGTAGGGGGGGGGAAATAAGGGCATACTTCCTCCTGCTCCTTTTCGAAGGTGCAACAAATGAGCTGATGCAAACGGAGATCTGTTCGCTGTTTGGTGTGTGGGTTTGTTGATCGTTTCAGATTATTGGCAATAGTTTATCTGTATGTTATTATCCTACTTATTTACATGCTCGACATAAATCATCATCCATTCATTCATGTCTGACATATTATCTGCACCGCTGCAGTTTGTCACCTCCTATTTCGCCTTGTGTCTATATCTGAAGGGTGTTGTGTTGTTGTTGTTCTATGTTAAGTACACTGAGAGAGCCACGACACCGGAGTCAAATACCATGTGTGTGTACAAACCTACATGGCCAATAAACATGATTCTGCAAAACAAGCATCTTTAAAGTTTTGTTTTTTCTGGTTAAGGCAATTTTTTAACTCACCCCCCCATTCATTTCTGAGCTTTAACGTCTTCATGCTTTTCTAGAGCTGATGACGGAAGCGGAAGGTGAATTTGCCGTCTCGTTTCTTCCTGGTCTCTCGCAGCATCGCCTAAGAGGGCTGGCAGCAGCTGATTGGTGGCAAAACTCCTCAAAGACTCCGCATCGGAAGAGTCCCTGTCCACCGACTGATAAGCTGCCTCTTAGAGCTAAAGTGGATGATTCGAAAAGTAAATTACATTATGGACATTTAATAAGAGTCTTATTAGGAGCCCTAATAAGAGTCTACATTATGGACATTTAATAAGAGTCTTTTTAGAAGCCCTAATAAGGGTCTACATTATGGACATTTAATAAGAGTCTTATTAGGAGCCCTAATAAGAGTCTACATTATGGACATTTAATAAGAGTCTTATTAGGAGCCCTAATAAGGGTCTACATTATGGACATTTAATAAGAGTCTTATTAGGAGCCCTAATAAGAGTCTACATTATGGACATTTAATAAGAGTCTTTTTAGGAGCCCCAATAAGAGTCTACATTATGGACATTTAATAAGAGTCTTAAAAGTTTATACCTATGGATCACACAGCTTGTACTGTTTTATAAAAATGCTGGGCGGTCACAGTCGCCGTCCCCGAGGGAGTAATAGCGACCATATGTCACGAGCGCAAGAGCGTGTGCTGTGTAGCACGCCGTGATCGTATAGTGGTTAGTACTCTGCGTTGTGGCCGCAGCAACCCCGGTTCGAATCCGGGTCACGGCAATGTTCAGATTGATGGGCGTTACAGCGCACGTGTCATTGCATCTATAATTACGAAGTAGGTGGTTTTTTAACTACCTACCCTGTATGTAGAACAATTAGAAGTAAGGCCAGTTTTGCATCAGTGGACCTCAACTAATTTCCCAAGACAGGACGACTCTCGTGGCCACGGCTGTTTCCCGTAAGGCTATTGCGACACTTTTCGCAATGAAGATCAGTGAGAGGAAAAAGCGAAGAGGGCTGAAGGTTTGATTTCTGGTCTGCTCACACGGAACGGACTAATGGACCTAAGTGGGGGGGGGGGGCTTGGTTGACGTGCGTTGGGCTCCCGACGGTTTATTTGCCCAGTTAACACAGACAACGCACTAAATCAATTAGGATTATGATGATTAATATTGTGACGTGCATGGATAAGAAGACAGGATGGCCGCTGGCTGGCCGGCTGGCGGGTCGGAGCCTTTAGTCGAGCGGTTAGCGATGCCTCCTGCGGTGCGGGCGATACGGGTTCGCTTCCCGGCCGCGGCACTTCCTGTGGTTGCGTTGTCCCTCGAATTCGCTACAATGTTAACAATCAATCATAGTGCATCACTAATCGTGTATTACTATGGTGTGCGTTAGTATTTGTTGACGTATCTTCTGTCACTCGAGCCTTGGGAAATTCACAACGTTTCCAAAAATAAATTACTTGATAACACTGGTCTACAAAAATACAGTTTTTTTTTCTCTTGCGTGGACTTTGGAAACTGTTTTTGGCCAATTTTGGGCTGCTGAATCCAAATCTGAGCTCAATTTTGCTCCATCGCGTCAAGTTTTCGTGCCGTCTGTACGCTCCTTATTCAGGATTTTACAAAAGTTGACCATCTAGTCTGGCAATCTCGATGGGGATAAAAATGACCCCTGTTCATTTCCGTATGTAAACTACTAATAAGACACGTTAGCCCCCTAGCTAACGGGTCTGACCCTTTAGCCGAGCGGTTAGCGACGTCGCCTTGTGGTGCAGTACACCTCGTATCGAATCCCGCACCGGGCAAGAAAATAACCGGTTACACCAAGTAATTTCGTGCTAAGCTGAGTGTTTATTTATTCACTGTAGCCATTTTCGCATCTATCGATCTTCTAATGCAGCGGTGTTTTTTTTAATCTTCCGAGTGTAAAATTGCTGTTTTCTCAAAAAAATTATTTTTCATAGTCCAAAAACGCTGATGTGATAGGCAAAAAACTAACGCCAGATTTGGATTCAGTACCCAAAAAGTCAGCTAGAACCCGTCGAAAGACCCCACGCAAGCAACATTGTGTTGACCAGGGTAATAAACGCAAACCGAAACGCGCCAGTCGTTTAATCCTTCTGGCTTCCCGTAGACGCGTCTTAAATACGTCATTCACAGGCGACGGCCTCCTTGGATACCGCCGCGAAGACCAAGCGGTCGGTCGCTATACGGGCAGTGGTCGCCGTCCTTAACTACCGAAACGATTCGACGCCGATGTAAGCGGGTTAAACGCCAGACACTTCCTATTGCGTTTCAGGACATAAACCGCGTTGTGGTTCGTTTTGCGGCATTTCCGTAACCTAACGTAACGTAGTTAGCGTTAGGTCGGTGGAACTGCGGCGTGACAGATTTCACGTTAGCTGCTCGTCGCCTTGCACCCTCGTCAGAGGAACGTTATACCCCCCCCCTCTAAGTTATACGGTGTCTTATGTTAGGGGGACGATAACCATGCAGCCTAAAGTCTCTCACAAAGCCAGATTCAATGAACCTGAGAGGTGACTCTTGACAAACCAGGTAACAGCTGTAAGGTTAAGCATGTGGAAGCGTGGTAGCCGGAGTTCAGCTTTGGAAAGGGCTCAGGCACTGCTTGCACGGAAAGGAAGTGCCAGCGGGAATAACGGACCTGGAAACAACTCACCGGCGAAAACGGTGCGTTTCAAATATTGCAAAATGTGTTGTTGTTTTTTTCTCCTGCATTCCCGGGTCTTTTAAAGCTGTTGCTTTTTTGTGTGTGTTATTTCCGTTTAGGCTCCCTCGAATACACATGTTTCATTTCTGGACCTGAGTGACCTGTCTTCGGCCAGTGAGCATGGATACGGCACCATGGGCTCTGCTGCAGCTGGACAGGATCCACCCAAGGTAACTGATTTTGGAGGGTATTGTCAATGGATGTAATGTGACACTAACTAGAAAACATCCTTTAAAGAGTGGCTAAACAATAGACCCATTTTAGTGAGTTTGCTGACATCTACAGGTTGAAAAACATGTAAAGGTTAAAACATTGCAGGCTGGCCTTTGGCCTCTTTTCCATGGTAGGGCCAAACAGTTCTGAGCACGAAGCAGAATGGTTCCAATGACATTTCGACCTGGACATGGTTTGGCAAGGAATGCTTACAAACCATATCCAGCATGCGGTTAGATAACTGCTCAGTGCAGCAGAGCCATTCTGGTAGGATGGCTTAATTCTGTTGGTATTCACTGATGGGTTTCACATTTACATCAAGTTTTATGACTCCCTATCTGGTCTCTTCACATCCTCTTCCAGGTCAGCTTGGTTGGTAGAAAAAGGAATAAAAATGCCCGAGAAGGTGTCATGGGTAGCGCATGTTCTCCCCGTGTCTGCGTGGGTTTTCTCTGGGTGCTCCGGTTTCCTCCCACCATCAAAAAGACATGCATGTTAGGGTTAATACTCCTGTCTGTGCCCCAGACCAAGGCAATGGAAAGAAGAACTGGGGTTGGTCCCCGGGCGCTGCAGCTGCCCACTGCTCCTATACAATAGGATGGGTTAAATACAGAGAACAAATTCATTGTAAGAATACAATTCATTGTAATACATTGAAATACAATGTCGAATAACGTGGCATTCATTATGACTACCCTTGTACAAATTGACATCTGGTTCGACCAAAAACATTCATGATCAAGCAAAGAAAAATGAAGAAATGTTCCAACAGATAGCTGAGTCACTGACCCACTGCATCGCTTGCTGTTGTCACTAGTTTTTATGAGGTACTTTCTAGCTCTGGTTTTAGCAGCCCGACAGATGGAAAAAGACACTGTAACTGTTCCCATGAGTCCGGAGCAGCACGGAATGTCACGATGCAACGCTGGTAACCATTCTGCCTTACCGTGGAAAAGAGGCTTTTGATTTAAGCATAGCAGGATACACACAGCTAATAACATAATGGATCTGTTGGATGTAGGTGTGCCCAAGAACCAGCATGGACAGTGCTATTGACAATTGTTAGTGCTGACTGTCTTGTCTGTCAATGCTGATAGGTGTACTGGTACACCCACATCCAACAGACCCATTACTAATGTTATTTCCAGCAGTGTTTATCCTGTTATGCTAACATCACAGAGTACCAAGACCAGCCTGGCATGTTTTTAAACTTTACATGGTTTTTAACCTGAAAATGTCAGGAACGTCACTAAAATGGTCTGGTGTTTCATTACTCTTTAAAGTAGGGCTGGACATAGCCTGATTAGGGACTCTGCTGGTTGTGAGTCCCAAATCGGGGCTAGGGTGGACAGTGTTATCAAGAAAGGGCCAATGTGGATGCAGGCTTTTGCCCCAACCAGGCGGTTACACTCTTGAGTCAGCTAGTCAACCAGTAGAGTCTTTGTAATGGACTTTGGTTCGTAGACGCATGTGTGACTACTTAGTTGGAACAAAAGCCTGCATCCACACCAGCCCTTTCTGGGAAAGATTGCCCACCCCTACTTTAGAAGGTGACCAGCAGAAGCTCTAAATCAGGGTTCTGACAGTATATTTGATATTAGTAAAATCTTGACATATCTGTTTTAATTTGCTATATTCATCCTAATTGAAGTGATTCAAAATCCCAAATAGCCATATTACACTTTGTTTATTAACGGTGGATCATTTTTCCTGATGTAAATCTCATGTCTGACAGTAGACATCTGCTCTTACAGCACTGCCTGACCCCTCTCCATTTTCTGCTCCTAGGAGCCGAGACCTCAGACCTCTCTCGGAGGAAGAGGGGGGAGTGGGAGCAGGTTTTTGAAGAAGGCCACACCACCTGCTACAATCAGCAGACAGTCCCCAATTGTTGGCAAGTCTGAAATGACACAGCCGACTGAACCCAGGTATGGCTTGGGTTTAGGGATACACGGGCCTAATGGTTAGCACCAGCGATAAGTAAATACTGACCTAAAGCATCAGAGGGAACAATTGGTAAAGGGAATTCATAATTCTTATGTATAAAATAAGTAAAATATTCAAATATGCTGTTGAAACCCATTTCACAGAAAATGTTGTTTTATCCACCCCCTTGGGCAGGGACGTGTCATTTCTCCAGCGTAGCTCCCAGAATGCTGCCCTGAACAGATTGGCATTGATCAAGGAAGGCAGCAAGCAAGCTGGCACTGAGACACAAGGACAGGAAAGGGAAGGACCTAAGACTGCACGGATACTTTCCTCTGACCCGGGTGTCTCTTTCTACTCATCCCCCTCTCAGTCCTTTCAGGCTCCCATGCCCCTATTAGCCCAGTCCAACAATGATGTGAGCCTGAGGGGGAAACGTTATCTAAAGAAAAATGCAGCTGCAGCTGCTGTCAGCAGTGCTGTGCCCCCCAAAGAGCCAGAGGTCAGTGTCAAAATGTCTGCTGCTGACACCATTATGTCAAAGGGCAGGCCCAGCACTGCTACTGCTTCAGTGTCACATGCTAGTTTGGGGGCCAAACCAGTCAAAGTGGTAAGTGGTGTTAGTTTGGACAGCGATGAGGAGGACATGAGGAAGCTGTTGGGAGACTCTTTTGATTCAACAGAGGACAGCCTGCCAAGACCAGCCAGAGCTACGATGACGGAAGGAAAGGTAAACGTGTTTACCAACGTTCAATAACTCGCTGCCTTAACACGCCCTTTGACAAGCCATTGTCAGCCACAGAGCAAATAAAGGTGTACTTTTACTGTAAAAAAGGACATAATGATTCTTTGAAGAGTCATAGGACTATTGCATGCTGTATCACACCAAAATCACGAATAAATTTCAGCCTTTTCTAACCAGTATTGTCTTTCTCTCTCTTGCAGTCTTTTAGCAAAATCAAACATAACGGCTTATCCAGTCCGCCTCCGTCGGTCCATCCCATGTCATCCTCCCACAGAATGTCATCTCTGCCTCCTGGAAACGGTTCTTCCTTCCATCCCTCCAGCCTGGCTCGGGACCATCTTAGCCCTCCTCTCTCAGTCCCGAGTGCATCTGTTGTGCTCTCTCCATCCCCTTCTCCTCCCTATGCCTCCCCTCTTCTACCAGGTAGGCCAGGCTCCCCTTCCAGCACAGGAAGCCCACCAAGCTGCCGCTCTTCAACTTCGGGACAAAGTGAGATACACTCTCTGGCAGAACTCTTCCCTGTCGCCCCTAACTCACACTACTCCCACAGTGAGAGGAGCAGAGTTTCCACCGAAGGTGAGAGTAGAGAAGTTTTGTGTTTGTAGAAAACTGTTGTTGAAGGTACTTGGGGTAGGGAAGCGGAGGAGAGGCACCATTCAGCATTTTTACTGCTGTTCAAGATTCTAAGTAATCCTATCTCTTCTATTTATACATTTTTAATTGGTGAGTGTTTCTCCATAGAAATTAATAGTATCTCACTCAAGCCCTTTGTCAGGTATTTTCTCTTTTCTAAGAAGTGATTCAAAGATGCTTACGTGATTTTCTTCATTCTTCGTTTCATGCAGGTTAGACAACTACACAGACCACCGTTTTGTAGGGCCTGTGTTAATTCTTTTCCACTTAAATTACATTGTGAGGCAATGCATATTTATTATATAGTAATTATGCCCTTCTCACATTTTAATTGTAAGGCAAGTTATTATCCATTATTCAAGTTAATTTGTCATATATGAAAGCAAGTTTACATTATTCTCATAATGAAATGATTGTTTTGCTGCTTCAACACACAAGTGGGAAATAGAAATACGTATAGAAATCAAAATGTAAGAATAGGACACATACAAAAACAAATACAAAAATATGTACATAAAGCAGTCAGTGCAGACTTTGGATGTACTTTGTTGGACCGGTTATCAATCGTGTATAATTGTTTTCTGTTGTTGTCATCAGATAAATAATTGCCCTATAGTTTTTGACATTTCAAAGGAATTTCGGATTATAATGCCCTTGCGTTGTCCTTATTGGCAGCTTTTGATGCCATACAAGCAAAGCCCAAAGTAAAGAGTTAGTGACAGTTGTATGGGCTAGACGGTTATTGTATAGTTTGGATATTGTGCTTTTGCAGATTTCAAGATGAACATCATGACATTAGATGACCTGGTTCCTGATACCCTGGGGTTTACAGAGGAAACAATAGGAGAACAGGTGGGAGATGACAAAAAACATCATAAGAATAAAGTTTAACACTAATTTATAATGAAATAATACAGCACATAGGTGCACATCTGCAAACACAATTGGGTTAAACATAACACTTAACACCCCAGAGGTAGAGATGACATCGCAACTTTCAAATTGAAAAATGTGGAATCAGACTGATGTATACTTGTGATGAGATCCATATGAGTCCTTTGTAGTAAATCCACATCCATTCAGTTTTTCATCTATTGTGAGCCAGTTGTTCTGTCATAAGACTATTTTGAATACTGTAAGTGGCGTTGACACACAGCACAGCCATCAATTGTTTAGACAACTTGTATTTTTAAAAATCATTATGCTAAGATGCTGCTGAATATAGAGCTACCAGGAAAGAGGTAAAGAAGAAGGCCAAAGAGGAGGTTTATGGATGTGGTGAGAGAGGACAAGCAGATGGCTGGTGTGACAGAGGAAGATGCAGAGGACAGGAAGAGATGGAAACGGATGATCCACTGTGGCGACCCCTAACGGGAGCAGCCAAAAGTAGCAGTAGATTATGCTAAGATGCTTGTGGCATCATCAAAACCCAATTGGTCAAATGACAGTGTTGGATGTAGTTCAGAGTTGATCATTTTTAATCCCTATACATTTTTCAATTGAGTTGAAATGAGGATAGATCTGTAATCCCATAAATGGAGATGATGACACTCTGTAGAGGTCTATTTGGTTGATTACTTATTGTCTTGACGGAAAGAGCTTACAAAAGATCTCACATCTTCCAAGCACAAAGCCCCTGCTCCAAGAGATCTTCAGGACAAAGGTCAGAAGGAGGAGGAGGTGGGAGATGAGGACGTGCTGGACTACGAGAGCGACTTTGAGAGCCAGAGCAGCACCGCACCAGAACTCAGTGAGATCTCAGAGCACTTGGGAGAAGACAGAGAAGGAGAGGAAGAAGAGGATGATGTCTCGGAGATTGGGGCAGAAGTGTCTGGGTCTGACAGAGCCAGCGTGAAGGCAGAGGACAGCTACTCCAGCAGGTTCTCCACTGCAAGTCGGTCCTACGCCACACAGACCTCCACTCACAGTGACACAACCAGGTCACGGAGCAGAAGGAGAGACTTCCACTCCAAATCCTCTGTATCACATTCTGACCACTCCTCATCTCACACTATGACACCGTCTCACCGGTCAGAAATGCCCTCATCCCCGCGGACAGCTGTGAGGGATGCAGTAACACAGACCAAGCCCGACTTATTGGCCTATAGCTGGTCAGCTGGTGAGTCTGACATACATGAAGGTTGTCTATTAATGTGAAAAACCTCAGCTAAAACAGTCCAGTTGATATTTATAAAAATGAAAACCTGTTCTCCAGAACCATATGCTAGGGTATAAGCTCTGGGTTTACATTAGCTGCCAACAGAAAAAAAAAAACATTTAGCAGTGCTGCATCATTGGATCCCAATGTATTGTCACCCATTTCAGCTGCAAAATTTATACCCACAATAGCTGACACGGTTCTAGTCATGAAAAATGATTTAGCATCTGTCAGCTGGTTTCTCAAATTATTTAGGGAATGGTTGCGCAAAACATTACCAGTCTTCCATCTGCAGCTGCTCTTTAGATGATGAATCTGGGGAATGACAAAGTTTCTGTGCCTACATAAACTTTATTTTGTTTTAATGATCAGTTTTGAACTAGACCCTTTTCTCTGTAAGACCCCACCTCCTGTTGTCACAGTTACCTTTTATCATCTTTCTCTGTTCTTTCTTAATGGAGCAACCCTGGACTTATTACATATTCAAGTTTTAATTCTCTTTCCTCTTGAGGGAAGGGGAAATTTGTTCTTTGTTCACAAGTTTTAAAGCCTTTTAAAAGCCTGACATGGAAAGGCATAGCGTCCCAACGATTTCAAACTATACAGTATATTTTGTTTCGCAGATCAGTTAAACACACTTTCAGTGGAGCAAATGAATTGTCATACCACGACCTTCGCCCTCAACTTCTCACCTTATCTAACCCCTTATGAATGAACTTGCTACTAAAAATGCCTTATGGCTCTGTGGTAGTGTTGATATGCTGAACATTAACATCCCAGCTAAACTGCATTAAATTTATACCGCTGCATTTGTGTGCAAAATTATACAGAAGCACCTTGTTTTTCAAACATATCGACATAAAACTTGAGACTTGGATATTGATTGTCATATTGAAACAGTTTCGTGTTGCAGCTTTGAGTCACCAAGATGTGTTCTGCAAGAAAACTTAACAGAGCAACAAAAAAAAAGCAGGCAAACTTTTCATTTTACATCTGGATTATCCACCCTAAACTAATTTTCTGTTGGTCTCTTAGGTATGGCTACTTTGGGCCCTGCAATGGCCACAACCTATGTGGACCCTGCCCCCGTGGCTAGTCATACAGTTAGCGCAGAAGCTGTGGAGGGTAAGATGACTTCTACCACTGCCATGTACCTAACATTGGTTATTTTTGACTTGACCTCATGAAGTCTATGCATGTGTGTGTGTGTGACTTAGCCCTCAGCACCTACAGTCCAGCTGTCTTTGCTCTCAATGACATGCTAAGGCAGCAGCTGACCCTGACCAGGCAGTTCATCCATACCAGCAGACATCTCCACTCCTGTCTATTGCAGAGCCTGGGAGCAGACTACACATACACCACACTGGAGGACACCAAGGAGGTACTGGAGGCTTACTGGTTTATGTGGGCATTCAATCATGGATAGAACACAGCATTCTGTGTTTCTACATGATTTAGAGTGTTTTTTGTTTTAAATCTTCCTGATGGGTGGCATTTACTGCATCAGGCCAGTTTGGTTAGGGATGCATACTGGTATCAAAAGAGTTAACTGGATATTTGATGAATTGACATTTACACATTTGAGTTGTACCCATTTTGGGTGAGGATAGGAGAGCACTGAGGATTTGGAGCATGCTGTCACTTCAAGTCAAGTCAAATTTTATTTGTATAGCACATTTAAAACAACCACAGTTGACCAAACTGCCAAACAGGCTTAAAATACCAAATAATCAAAAATAACAGTAAATCAAAAAGAATAAAACACTAAACATAATAATAAAACAATCTGCGGCACAGTAGAAGGTGAAGTCAAAGTGTCCAGCTCAACTCAAAAGCCAACGAGAAGAGGTGGGCCTTCAGCAGCGACTGGAGTTTCTAGGGTCTGAGCAGTTCTTACACGAATAGGTAAGCTGTTGCAGAGATTAGGGGCAGCCACCACAAAGGCTCGGCCGCCTCTACTTTTGTGTCTGGATCTGGGAACATCCAAGAGCATCTGGTTAGTCGACCTCAGTGCTCTGACTGGAGTATGATGATGCGGGAGTTCTGCCGGATAGTGTGGCGCGGGCTCATTTACAACCTTAAAAACAAGCAATAAAATCTCAAAATCAATCCTGAATCTGACACGAAGCCGGTGGAGGGAGGCCAATACTGGTGTCATGTGATCACACTTTCTTTTTCCGGTTAGAAGACGAGCGGCAGCATTTTGTACTAACTGCAGCTGACGAAGAGATGACTGTTTTGCACCCACATAGAAGGAATTACAATAGATATCATGAAACATGAATAACTCTCAATCTTTGGGGGAGAAATAGGGCTTTACCTTGGTTAAAAGTCTTAACTGACAAAAGGTACTTTTGACAACTGTTTTTGATTGTGCTTTTGCTGTTTTAAGTCTTGTGAATGTGACAGAAAATCAGGCTATGGCCTTTCGATCGCTTTCTTTTGAGGCATTGGCTTAAAAATATCGCACCTTTAATTGAGCTTTCTTTGGTCATGACCGCACACAAACGGTGAACTGGTAACTTGCCAGACAAAACGTAATTGGGTACAAAACATCTTGAAATATTCCTGACAAACTGAAGTTATTTGGGTCACTGAATATGGAAAGACAATGATTTTTAATATCATACAGTATAGGTCCCCCCCCCACTTTTTTTCCCCCTCCCTAATTGTACTTGGCCAATTACCCCACTCTTCCGAGCCGTCCTGGTCGCTGCTCCACCCCCTTTGCTGATCTGGGGAGGGCTGCAGACTACCACATGCCTCCCCCGATACATGTGGAGTCGCCAGCCGCTTCTTTTCACCTGACAGTGAGGAGTTTCGCCAGGGGGACATAACGCGTGGGAGGATCACGCTATCCCCCCCCCCCCCAGTTCCCCCTCCTCCCCGAGCAGGTGCCCCGACCGACCAGAGGAGGCGCTAGTGTAGCGACCAGGACACATACCCACATCCGGCTTCCCACCCGCAGACACGGACAACTGTGTCTGTAGGGACGCCCGACCAAGCCTGAGGTAACACGGGGATTCGAATCACCGGTCCCCGTGTCGGAAGGCAATGGAATAGACCGCTACGCTACCCAGACGCCCCCAGTATAGGTTCTTGATAAAAGCTGTTTTTGAACTCGCCCAGATCACTAGCAAGGCACTCATCACATATCGTATACAGATCAAGAGACGACACTTTTTCACCCGACGACAGGCACATACAATCAAGTTGTAACTGGAGCAATATTCTCTTCTTTCACCACAGTTCATTTGTAAACACAAGCCTCCGAAACTGAGTGTGGAGAAAGCCTTGGAGGAAGTGCTACAGGAGATGAGAGACTACCATTACATCTGAACCCGACTACCTCAGGCTAGTCACAATGACCAACACCACTACGACATATGATCTCTAGGGGGCACAGCTCGGAGCGTGGTCGAACCCACTGGACTTTCGTGCCTTCCAATGCTTAGTAAGCATGTTTAGTGTTTTCTGGATTTTTTTTTTTTTAATGATTTGAGAGAATATTTTTGTAATCGTGTTTCTATATTGTTGAATAAACAGACTGTGCCATAAAATGTGTAAATGGTACATGTGTGTGTTCCCATGATAGAATCCCACCTTGTCAGAAAATCATGTTCACACATTTTAACTTGAGCTTTAATGTCAAAACAGAACAAATGTCAAGTGATGCCTTTGTTCGAAATTAACTCCTTGGCTATACTTGCATTTAATTACAACTATGTAGTTGCCAATTTGAAAGGAATAGCATTTCCTACCTTGTTAAACAGTGCAGAATGTCCTCATTGATATCTTTTACATTCTCGTGAAATAATGGGAAAAAACAATTTTTGTACCCCGTCAGTCATGTTTTTTATATAGTCAAATCATACTCGTTAAAATGATGTATGCAATACTTTCTTTTGGCTGGAAAACTATGTTGTAAATTATGCACGAGGCTCAGCGTTTTCGGTTTTTACCGATTTTCACCGAAAAATACCCAGATTTTCACCCGGATTTTATGTTTCCACGGATCCAAAAGTTGTTCCTGTTCGTGTGAGGTTATGGAGCAGTGGCCTCTTGTGGCGAAATTCGGCATGCTGGATGGCTTTGAAAAGTAAAAACCAAAAACGCTGAGCCTTGAGTATGCAGCAATATCAAATCGTTAAAATCATGTCTACAATTAATATACAAACAGAACACAAACAATTTTGATGGAGGTAATGTTCATGCTTATTTTGAAGGTGACAAAAATCTTACACAAAAACATGGATTTTGACACAAGCTTTGTGCAGTGCCATGCACTCTATACATGAGTGGAACATTTAAATCCGCTTTGTCATACAGTGATACAAATAAAGTGAAATTTCACTATGGCACAGGGTTCAAAGTTAATTCCACGCAGCAACATAGGGGTTTGTGAACAGTCAGCTGGTCAAATAAAGCACTTAACAGGGAAGTAAATTTTATTTAGAAAGAACACACATATGGTCATACGATTCATTTAAACCAATAATTTGAGACTTCCTATGACGATGAAGTGCCGGAGTTGACAGAACTGAAATGATGCCAGGATTCAGGCAGATTCAGGAGAGGGGAATGTGATAGAAGGTGTTGATGTAGTGGATAAAGGCACAAAAGCAGGTGGCAATGAGAGTCCTCAGTAGGGATCGTTGAAGGGGTAGTGTGGATGTCCTGCATCCCTCGGCACGTGCTCACCTTTCACCTGAAACCACCAAACCAAGTCTACTGTATTACCTTTACCTGAGATCCTGCACCAGGCATGCATACCTCTCATTCTAACAGGGATATCTTTATTCGTTCAATTTTAGTCTTCTTCTGCTAGTTAGCATTTCTTACTTGATTAATGAGTTTGAGACCATGCTGGTTTGCATTTGGCAGTACCCACTAGTCTGAAAGAGGAATAGTAAGATTGCTAACAAGAAATTGTTCGATTAGCTTAAGTACTGAAGTGGAAACATTATAGCAACCGTCTCTCGGATACTAGAAGTTTAAACATTCAGGTGTCCCTTTTTAAATTAAGATTTCATTCCGAGCACATGTAATCTTTACTGTGATAAACAGTCTTTTATCCCTGGTACAGTAATAAACAATATGCTTCTTACACCAACACTCGATGCTCAAACTGAGGTGGATCAAAACAAAGTTGTCAAATGGACAAAATAACGTATATGGATGTAACTGCTGATACTGACTATTGGAGGAAGTGTAAGGCCCACTTACTTGGATCATTGGTACAATGTAGCGCCAGCCTTTGTTCAGCGCTGTGATACTCTGCATCTCTTCTCCTTCCAGCGTAAAGTCAAACACCTGGTGACAAAGGTTTGTTTTTTTTAAACGTCCCATCAGCATGTAACAGTTGGAGCCAAGATTCAGCAGAGCAGGAAATGTCCCTTTTCCTTCTGTTAAGTCTACTGTTTTTGTTTTTTAGCCCTACCGCAAGTGTAGATTTCCTGTTAGTTGCTGAAAAAAAGTGGAGCGCTGTTCGCCCATTTGTTGTGAAAGCAAATTTGTGCCAACGAGTGACGAATTTTGCACTCTTTATGGTTCTTGGGCAGCAACGCACCTTTGACCTCATTTGTCAGAGTCCTGTGCAACACTGGCCTGCTGTTGGCTTGATATATTCTTGGTGGTGAGCACTTCCAGATACTGCTATCCCTAATGGTTTTCCTACCCCCAGTGGGGTTTTACGTCTGGAGTCCAGCAGAACTCTGCATACCACAGGATTACTGCCGAGTATTATATGACACTGACAAAAACCTTGGAATGATCTGTTTCTTGATAATGGAATTATATGTATTTCATCTTGGATAATATGGATTACTGTGCCAAGGAGGACAGGGATTGATCATTAGTCAGGGGGGACAGAGACATAAGCAACCCAGTTAGTCAATGAAGTGTACTAGCACCTAATGAACCACCTAATTATGCATCTCTCAGATGACAGAGAGCAAAGCCAGTGAACTGAATACAGAGAAGCTGGATTGTGGATATGGAGGTCAGGAAAAGGCTGTTCGCTGAACATATTTTACTAAAAGGGGAGCATTTCATTTTAGTGTGCTGACTAATCTCTCCAAAGTGCCATACTTCAATACTGAACCAAACCAAACAACAGGTCAGTTATCCATTTTGGTCATTGCCTTTAAAATAACACAGGAAAACCAGAACATCTCTCAACCCAAAATTCCTTGTATGAATAGGCCAAGGTCATTTGTGGCATAAAATTTGGTTAGATGGTTTACACAGAAATGAATCACTTAAACCGAATTAAAGACCATACTCGGCACTGAAGGCCTTTGGAAGGCAAACAGAGATGCCCTTCCCTGAGGTTACAACTACAGTCCTGAAGATTTACATGCAAATAAATGTCCTTTCTGATACTTTATCACTTGTATTTTCAAGACAATGGCTAATCCATGACAATTAAAATCATGAATCCTCTTGTAGTTTCTCATTATAATGGTTACGGTCGGGTGAGACTTTCCCAGGCAAAAAAATGACGGTGTATAATGTTTCACACCTTCCCCAGAGCAAAGGGCAGATAGAGGCACATTTGAAGAAGTAAAGTTTTTGTTGTTAATACGTAGGTATGGCACAGCAAGCTGGTTGAACACTTACCAACCGATACTACAACAATAACTGCAACTCGGGTTCAACCGTGTTTTGGTTTTTTTTGGACAGTGGGAAGGTGCTGACACAATAGCACTGGTGACTCAAGTCTTATTTTGAATGGATCTCTGGGATTAGGAGTGCTCAAACACCACTGCAATTACCAGTAGCACTACAGCAGTCAATAAGTGGAAAAACTACCATCTTCAGGATTGCAGTTTCAATCTAGGACGAAAATAAATAAATATAAATGTAAAAATGATCCACGTGATTTGGACCCTGCACCCCATTTAGTCCCGTTTCTCTATTGCCAGTGTCTCACCAGTAGGTTTGTGAATGCTTCCAACCCACCTGTATGTTCTCTTTGATACGGCACTCCGTCACACTCTTTGGGATTGTCACCACTCCTCGCTGCGTTTGCCACCTTCAAATGCAAGATATTCAATTATTATAGAAAGCAGAAGGGAAAATATGATTTCATAATAGCATGCACTAAAATGTGATTTTAAGATATAAATCCTGAACCTCTCTTCAGTTGGAACATTTTCTTAATCACACATCCATTACTTTTGACTTGAATGTATTTCTTTCCCCCAAAAGTTTCTTTTGGACAGTTCGTGTATTTGAAGTTGTGCTTAGTAAGTAGGAGGGCAGATCCCATCTCTGAACTATCACTGATTGACTTGCAAGACTGGTCGGGCTTGTTAGGCTACAACCCTTCATCCACATTCAGCGTTAAACATCACCGCAATGAACCGTGTAGAGCTGTGTGTAATCTGTATTTATTCTCCTCTGCAGTCTTTATTTGGCTGCTCGCACCGTTGGCTGTGCAGGACTAAAACCTGTGATGCAGTTATTCATTGTAATTTCCTCAGGAGGAGTGTTTGCTCGATGCTTGAAATTTACATGTAATGACAGTGAGTAAATACCTCAGGATGATTTGAGCGGGGGACTTGCCATATTTCTTTGCCATGGCTGCAATTACAGGCTCATCAAGCAGGACAGGTTCATCAGGATGTTTCCACGCCCGGTCGGGAGAACCCAGGGGACTGTAGGCCGTCATCACCAAGCCCCGGTCACGACAGTGTGCCAGCAGCTCTACCTGGGCCAAGTAAGGGTGGCTTTCTACCTGCCAAATAAAACACAATACACAAACATACAAACGGGACGTAAAGACAGATGCAGATACACTCTTCATAAGACTCACGATTTCAAAGGGAGACATGTCTAATAAATAAGCGCTCCTTCCCTAACACCAACGCAGTACTCACCCTTTCATCAGTGAAAGACATTTTTGAGCTAATACAGGACATTTCTTGGTATAATTAACCGAATTGTGATTGTATGACAGTTGGGTCGTTTCAAAAGAATTTAACAGGTATCTTACACATTGTTGGCCATTTGCTTCCTTTTCATTACCAAGCTGAAATGAGTTTATCAAGCCTTAACATTATCACCACCTCCTTTTTCCAGACCACACCCACCTGAAGGACAGTGGGTTTGATGCTGGCGACCGAGAGAACGTCGTCTATCTGCCGACTGTTGAAGTTTGACAAGCCAATGGCTCGAACAAGGCCCTTCCCCACCAGCTTCTCCATGGCTGCCCAGGTCAGCTTGTAGTCGATGTCGTCATACAGCATGGTGCCATCCTCTTTTTTGGGGAATGGAACATCTCCTTGTCTAGGGGAATCAAAGTGATGAGATAAAAAAAAAAAAAACAACTAACCATGAACTCTGCTCCATGTGTAGAATAAGGACAGGATTTTATTGCTGGAAATCCCACTGAGGCACATTTGTCATGTGTGATAATGGGCTATACAAATAAAATTGACTTGATTTAACCCAAAACTCTGTCCGTACAACAGCAGATTGCTGGTATTGTGCAAGTACTGATCTTAAGAAGATAGCTCTAGCTCCAAGATAGAAGCTGTCCTTCAGTTTTGGACTGCCTGCAGATGTGGCCCTTTGAATGGTTCAGTTTAAATACTGAAAGCGCTCAGTGGTTTGTAAGGATGAAGTGTTCGAACCGGCTAAGTGGTGAGACGCTAAAAAGTGAAAAATGAACTGCCTTTTTGAACTGTCCTGTGTATAGGGTATGTGAAAGCTGTTTACGCAGTTACACAAAGTGCTTAAAGGGATGGGTCTTATTAGAAGCCTGTCCATTTAGCCTAAGCAAAAGAGCTATTGCCTCGATAATACTTTTTATGTACAATCTGAAGTTGCAACTGATAAGTGCTAAATGGATATGCCAATATATATTGAGAGGAAAAAAACAAAAATCACACTTGCTTGAGGTGTAAAAGTTGCCAGGTTGATAAAATTACTGGATTAAAAAGAGACAGAAACTGAATATTTAAATTCCTTCATGGTTAAAAAAAACCCAAACTCCTCAAACCTTTTCCATTTTTCTTAGCATTTCTGGTGACATCATCCTGTCCCATCTTGAGCACAAGGACATTGTTCATTGATTGAAAACCAGCTATAAGGGAATGCATCTAATTCACACTTTGTGGCTCTGGGGTTTTGATTTGAGTCTTTGTTACTGTAAATCCCTAAACCGAGTGAATGATTCGCTCACTGGAAGGCATGGGGCCAGTGGATGAGGTAGAGGTCCAGATATTCCAGCTTCAGGTCCTTCAGAGTTTTCAACAGGGAGGGCTCCACATCTTCTGGATGATGCCGCGTGTTCCACAGCTTAGACGTGATGAAAACATCCTCTCTCCTCAGGGCCTGGTGAACACAGACGTAAAACCAATGAGCATGCACAATAAAGGGCACAGTCCAATCTGAAATGATCCGAAAAGAATAGCTGAGCAATATTTTCAGCCAATGAGCAAAGGCAGTAACTGCAAGTTAGTTAAAAGTGCTTTTTTTTTTTCCTTGCCAAAAATCTGAATTTTCATCCTGAACCAAACACCAGTCTCAAGCCAGGGAATGTGGTGATTAACTCAGCCTGGTATAAATGTTCGTTCTACAGAGGCACAGAAATAGTCCGGCGGGTTTGGTTGGTTTACCTTGCCTGGGCCCAGAGTCTCCTGCAACGCTTCTCCAATCTCAACCTCATTGCCATAGATGGTGGCACAGTCGATGTGACGGTACCCAGCCTGCAGGGCCCAGCTAACTGCTTGCTTTACCTGTGGACCAAAAAAAAAAAGGGTTACTCATCAAAACAAGATCCACATTTAACAGGCTTTACCAACAGCAAATAATTTTGGGAGTGCGATAGGAAATGAAGGGACTGAGAGGGGTAAATTTTAAGGTTTTTTGAAGCATCTACCTTTCCGGGCTCACTCTTCCATGTTCCCAGTCCGAGGAGGGGCATTTTTCGCCCCGTGTTAAGAACTGCAAAGTCATTCATGCCTCTCAGAAGCACCTTGGAAACACGGAGAACATGCGTCAGTCTCCATAGAGGCATGTTGGAACCACGTTTGTTTGCTAGAGGTAAGAAGTTGGTCAACCTATCAGCGTTTTTAGTCTAGGATTAGATTTGGTGCTACAAATAAAAAAACAAACAAACAAAAAAAACCCAAACAAAACTTGTGTCCTAAACTCAAGCATATGAGTGCAGACCCTAAAAGCAGTTCAGTGAGGAAAATCCGTCAAGGTGCAAACTCGCATCTTGATGCTAAGAAATCCTACCTGTTGGAAGCATTTACCGTATTGAGTTTTCAGAATGCGTCAGAGGAAAAAATTCAACAAGCAACTGTCACGGGCCACTGCCTATCTCACATTTTTCCAAAATTCAAAGACATGACGGACACTGGCCCACACAACACTTGATGAACGTTTGCTCAAGAAGGGCCCACACTGTGCCATGACATGACCGGTGGACCATTCAGCTCAAACATTAAATGACATGTCACGTCAATCTATGCACTGAACTCCTGACCTTCCTATGTATGATAAAGATTTCTTCTTCACTCTTCCATGAGAATATTTGTCAAGCAAGTTGCAGAACTGTATTGCCGACAGTCCAATCCATGCCTTGCAGTTGCATTCCGAAATACCGAGAAAAGCATTCTGAATTTTCAAATGCCAAAAGAAAAGCAATTCAAATTCTTGTTTGGTCCCAGTCTACGGCCTCCACTCCACTGAAGTTAATGAAAAAATTGGGGGGGGGGGGTGTCTTTTTTTGGCAAAATAAAATGTACCCATCTCTTAGAGGAAAAGTTGACTTTCAGTTATGTTATGGCCCAAAGTGTTATTAATAGGCAAGAATACATTTTGTTAACCCACCAGGGGTGGGCACTCTTATCCAGAATGGACCAGTGTGTGTGTGTGTGTGAGGGGTTTTGTTCCACCCGAGCAGTTACACACCCGATCCCACTCGTCACCCAGCGGAGGCTTTGCTGAGGAACCTGATTAGGAGACACAGGTGTGTAACTGCTTGGTTGAAACACAAACCCTCACCCACACCGGCCCTTTCTGGATAAGATTGCCCACCCCCTGCATTAGACCGTTTTCAACAGAAGCCAGTATGCCCTTGGAACGGTCTGATGATGTCATCTGCATATCCGGTACAACCCGGTGTCAGCTGATTTCCGGAGGATGAACAAAAAAAACCCCAAAAAAATCACGCGCGCAAGCCACCCCTCCAGGATGACTGGAAGAGTTGGTGTATTTAAACCCAAGGACAAAACAAGTCTAGGTTCACATGTGGAGATTACACCTGAACCCAGAGCATCATCACATATCCCCTCCAGCTCTCCCAGCTCCTCTCTGGCTGTAGAGAAAAGACACTCATGTCCAAGACATCTTGTCCCCTCGGCTACCCAGACTCAGTAGCGATGACTACCACAGCCGGATGTCAATATGACTGTCACGTGTGGACCCTTATGTCACTGTTAAGTCTGTTAGTTCATATGCAATACTGCACGACAGTGTAACGACTGATTTACTGTGTTGTGTCTGTTAGCTCATAGGCAATACTGTAGTACAGCGTAATGTGACAAATACTGAGTTGTGTGTCTATCGATCTGTATGTACTTGCACCAACAACAACAAAAATCCTCTCTGATCTATCTATCTATCCATATATCCATCTATCTATCTATCTTCCTGTCTGTTCATCTATCTATCTATCTATCTATCTATCTATCTATCTATCTATCTATCTATCTATCTATCTATCTATCTATCTATCTATCTATCTTCCTGTCTGTTCATCTATCTATCTATCTATCTATCTATCTATCTATCTATCTATCTATCTATCTATCTATCTATCTATCTATCTATCTATCTATCTATCTATCTATCTTCCTGTCTGTTCATCTATCTATCTATCTATCTATCTATCTATCTATCTATC